>NC_074690.1:11144734-11177234 GCF_029448725.1 Salvelinus fontinalis
GGTGTTGTAGAGTGTTTTAAAATGGGTTGTCCATATGTCACCATTTTGTATCGCTAATTCCTCTTGTTTCTTTAATTTTTTCCAATTTTGCCAGAAGTTGTTTGTGTTTATGGACTCCTCAATTAGCATCAGCTGCTTTCTGTTGTACTGGGCTTTTTTGGTTCTGAGTGTACGTTTATAGAGTTTTAAAGTCTCACAGTAATGAAGGCGTAATTCACCATTATTTGGGTCTCTGTGCTTTTGGTTGGATAGTGTTCTAATTTTTTTTCTTATAATTTTACAATCTGCATCAAACCAGTTGTCATCTGTGATCTTTTTTGTTTTGTTTTTTATCAATTTCAATTGTGCTTCTTTTGCCGTTTGCCTGAATATATAGTTGATGTTTTGTACTGCTAGATTGATGCCTTCTTTACTGTGAGTGAATGTGGTATCCAGAAAGTTATCTAAGAGTGTTTGGATATTTTGGTTCCAGGTTGCTTTCTGGTATTCTTCTGTGCTGTTTTGGGCCCATCTGTATGAATTTCTGATGTTGTACAGCTTACTGGGCTGTGAATGTGTGGTTGTTTCCATGTCTGTTCTTTTGAGGAACAATGTAATTTGGCTGTGATCAGACAGAGGTGTTAGTGGCTTGACAGTGAATGAGCTGAGAGAGAAAGGGTCAATGTCTGTGATCATATAGTCTACTGTACTGTGGCCAAGAGGTGAGCAGTAGGTGAATCTCCCCAAAGAGTCCCCCCGTAACCTACCATTGACAAAGTACAGACCCAGGCTTCTACAGAGCTGCAACAGATCCCTTCCGTTTTTGTTGACGGTGCTGTCACTGTTGTTTGTGTGTCTCTCTCTCTCTCTGTTTCTCTGTCATTAAGTTCATCCTATCCTCTGAGAACCTCTTGTTATGCTGATGAAGGAGGACCCAAAAGCGACGTAATAGAAACAGAGTCTTTATTCCAGTCTTAGACAAAAACGATACTCCTGATATATCTAAGGTAAAAACAAAACAGGAAAACTGAAATCCTCTCGTCAGTAGAGATGAACGACTGGAGACGCGACCACTAGACACCTGCTCACATGCAGCATCTGATGAAGGCAAAAACACGACAGGGCGGAACAAGGACACTGAACAGCAAACATCAAACAAGAATCCGACAAGGACTGAAGCGGAAAACAGAGGAAGAAATAGGAACTCTAATGAGGGCAAAAATAGGGGACAGGTGTGAAAGAGTAAATGAGGTCGTTAGGAGAATGAGAAACAGCTGGGAGCAGGAACGGAACGATAGAGAGAGAGCGGGAGAGGGAGAAAGGGAGGAGGAGAGAGAAGGATAGAAAAGAGGGAAAGAACCTAATAAGACCAGCAGAGGGAAGCACAGGGACAAGACATGATGATCAAAAACATGACAGTACCCCCCCACTCACCGAGCGCCTCCTGGCGCACTCGAGGAGGAACCCTGGCGGCAACGAAGGAAATCATCAATCAACGAACGGTCCAGCACATCCCGAGATGGAACCCAACTCCTCTCCTCAGGACCGTAACCCTCCCAATCCACTAAATACTGGTGACCACGTCCCCGAGAACGCATGTCCATGATCTTCCGTACCTTGTAAATAGGTGCGCCCTCGACAAGGACGGGAGGGGGGGAGGGAAGACGAACGGGAGCGCGAAGAAAAGGCTTGACACAAGAGACATGGAAGACAGGGTGGACGCGACGAAGATGTCGCGGAAGAAGCAGTCGCACAGCGACAGGATTGACGACCTGAGAGACACGGAACGGACCAATGAACCGCGGAGTCAACTTGCGAGAAGCTGTCGTAAGGGGAAGGTTACGAGTGGAAAGCCACACTCTCTGACCGCGACAATACCTAGGACTCTTAATCCTACGTTTATTGGCGGCTCTCACAGTCTGCGCCCTGTAACGGCAAAGTGCAGACCTGACCCTCCTCCAAGTGCGCTCACAACGTTGGACAAAAGCCTGAGCGGAGGGAACGCTGGACTCGGCGAGCTGGGACGAGAACAGAGGAGGCTGGTAACCAAGACTACTCTGAAACGGAGATAGCCCGGTAGCAGACGAAGGAAGCGAGTTGTGAGCGTACTCAGCCCAGGGGAGCTGTTCTGCCCAAGATGCAGGGTTTCGAAACGAAAGGCTGCGTAAAATGCGACCAATCGACTGATTGGCCCTTTCTGCTTGACCGTTAGACTGGGGATGAAATCCGGAAGAGAGACTGACGGAAGCACCAATCAAACGACAGAACTCCCTCCAAAACTGTGACGTGAATTGCGGACCTCTGTCTGAAACGGCGTCTAACGGGAGGCCATGAATTCTGAACACATTCTCAATGATGATTTGTGCCGTCTCCTTAGCGGAAGGAAGCTTAGCGAGGGGAATGAAATGTGCCGCCTTAGAGAACCTATCGATAACCGTAAGAATCACAGTCTTCCCCGCAGACGAAGGCAGACCGGTAATAAAGTCTAAGGCGATGTGAGACCATGGTCGAGAAGGAATGGGAAGCGGTCTGAGACGACCGGCAGGAGGAGAGTTACCTGACTTAGTCTGCGCGCAGTCCGAACAAGCAGCCACGAAACGGCGCGTGTCCCGCTCCTGAGTAGGCCACCAAAACCGCTGGCGAATAGAAGCAAGCGTACCCCGAACGCCGGGGTGGCCAGCTAACTTGGCAGAATGAGCCCACTGAAGAACAGCCAGACGAGTAGAGACAGGAACAAACAGAAGGTTACTAGGACAAGCGCGCGGCGACGCAGTGTGAGTGAGTGCTTGCTTTACCTGTCTCTCAATTCCCCAGACAGTCAACCCGACAACACGCCCTTCAGGAAGAATCCCCTCGGGGTCGGTAGAAACCACAGAAGAACTAAAGAGACGGGATAAGGCATCAGGCTTGGTGTTCTTATTCCCCGGGCGATAGGAAATCACGAACTCGAAACGAGCGAAAAACAACGCCCAACGAGCTTGACGTGCATTAAGTCGTTTGGCAGAACGGATGTACTCAAGGTTCTTATGGTCAGTCCAAACGACAAAAGGAACGGTCGCCCCCTCCAACCAGTGTCGCCATTCGCCTATGGCTAAGCGGATAGCGAGCAGTTCGCGGTTACCCACATCATAGTTGCGTTCCGATGGCGACAGGCGATGAGAAAAGTAAGCGCAAGGATGAACCTTATCGTCAGACTGGAAGCGCTGGGACAGAATGGCTCCCACGCCCACCTCTGAAGCGTCAACCTCGACAATGAATTGTTTAGTGACGTCAGGAGTAACAAGGATAGGGGCGGATGTAAAACGCTTCTTGAGGAGATCAAAAGCTCCCTGGGCGGAACCGGACCACTTAAAGCAAGTCTTGACAGAAGTCAGAGCTGTGAGAGGGGCAGCCACTTGACCGAAATTACGAATGAAACGCCGATAGAAATTAGCGAAACCGAGAAAGCGCTGCAACTCGACACGTGACTTAGGAACAGGCCAATCGCTGACAGCCTGGACCTTAGCGGGATCCATCTGAATGCCTTCAGCGGAAATAACAGAACCGAGAAAAGTGACAGAGGAGACATGAAAGGCGCACTTCTCAGCCTTCACGTAGAGACAATTCTCTAAAAGGCGCTGGAGTACACGTCGAACGTGCTGAACATGAATCTCGAGTGACGGTGAAAAAATCAGGATATCGTCAAGGTAAACGAAAACAAAGATGTTCAGCATGTCTCTCAGTACATCATTAACTAATGCCTGAAAGACAGCTGGAGCATTAGAGAGACCGAACGGCAGAACCCGGTATTCAAAATGCCCTAACGGAGTGTTAAACGCCGTTTTCCACTCGTCCCCCTCTCTGATGCGTACGAGATGGTAAGCGTTACGAAGGTCCAACTTAGTAAAGAACCTGGCTCCCTGCAGCATCTCGAAGGCTGACGACATAAGGGGAAGCGGATAACGATTCTTAACCGTTATGTCATTCAGCCCTCGATAATCCACGCAGGGGCGCAGAGTACCGTCCTTCTTCTTAACAAAGAAAAACCCCGCTCCGGCGGGAGAGGAAGAAGGCACCACAGTACCGGCGTCGAGAGAAACAGACAGATAATCCTCGAGAGCCTTACGTTCGGGAGCCGACAGAGAGAATAGTCTACCCCGAGGAGGAGTGGTCCCCGGAAGGAGATCAATACAACAATCATACGACCGGTGAGGAGGAAGAGAGCTGGCTCTGGACCGACTGAAGACCGTGCGTAGATCATGATATTCCTCCGGCACTCCTGTCAAATCACCAGGTTCCTCCTGAGTAGAGGGGACAGAAGAAACAGGAGGTATAGCAGACATTAAACACTTCACATGACAAGAAACATTCCAGGATAGGATAGAATTACTAGACCAATTAATAGAAGGATTATGACATACTAGCCAGGGATGACCCAAAACAACAGGTGTAAAAGGTGAACGAAAAATCAAAAAGGAAATGGTCTCACTGTGGTTACCAGATACTGTGAGGGTTAAAGGTAGTGTCTCACATCTGATACTGGGGAGAGAACTACCATCTAAGGCGAACATGGGCGTGGGCCTCCCTAACTGTCTGAGAGGAATCTCATGTTTCCGAGCCCATGCTTCGTCCATAAAACAACCCTCAGCCCCAGAGTCTATCAAGGCACTGCAGGAAGCAGCCGAACCGGTCCAGCGTAGATGGACCGACAAGGTAGTACAGGATCTTGATGGAGAGACCTGAGTAGTAGCGCTCACCAGTAGCCCTCCGCTTACTGATGAGCTCTGGCTTTTACTGGACATGATATGACAAAATGTCCAGCAGAACCGCAATAGAGACAAAGGCGGTTGGTGATTCTCCGTTCCCTCTCCTTAGTCGAGATGCGAATACCTCCCAGCTGCATGGGCTCAGTCTCTGAGCTGATGGGAGAAGATGGTTGAGATGCGGAGAGGGGAAACACCGTTAACGCGAGCTCTCTTCCACGAGCTCGGTGACGAAGATCTACCCGTCGTTCTATGCGGATGGCGAGTGCAATCAAAGAGTCCACGCTGGAAGGAACCTCCCGGGAGAGAATCTCATCCTTAACCTCAGCGTGAAGTCCCTCCAAAAAACGAGCGAGCAACGCCGGCTCGTTCCAGTCACTGGATGCAGCAAGAGTGCGAAACTCTATAGAGTAATCCGTTATGGATCGATCACCTTGACATAGGGAAGCCAGGACCCTGGAAGCCTCCTTCCCAAAAACAGAACGATCAAAAACGCGTATCATCTCCTCCTTAAAGTTCTGATAAACGTTAGAACACTCAGCCCTTGCCTCCCAGATAGCTGTGCCCCACTCCCGAGCCCGACCAGTCAGGAGCGATATGACGTAAGCGATCCGAGCTCTCTCTCCTGAGTATGTGTTGGGCTGGAGAGAGAACACAATATCACACTGGGTGAGAAAGGAGCGACACTCAGTGGGCTGCCCAGAGTAACAAGGTGGGTTATTAACCCTAGGTTCCGGAGACTTGGAAGACCAGGAAGTAGCTGGTGGCACGAGACGAAGACTCTGAAACTGTCCTGAGAGATCGGAGACATGAGCGGCCAGGGTCTCAACGGCATGACGAGCAGCAGACAATTCCTGCTCGTGTCTACCGAGCATTTCTCCCTGGATCTCGATGGCAGTCTTGCGAGAATCCGTAGTCGCTGGGTCCATTCTTGGTCGGATTCTTCTGTTATGCTGATGAAGGAGGACCCAAAAGCGACGTAATAGAAACAGAGTCTTTATTCCAGTCTTAGACAAAAACGATACTCCTGATATATCTAAGGTAAAAACAAAACAGGAAAACTGAAATCCTCTCGTCAGTAGAGATGAACGACTGGAGACGCGACCACTAGACACCTGCTCACATGCAGCATCTGATGAAGGCAAAAACACGACAGGGCGGAACAAGGACACTGAACAGCAAACATCAAACAAGAATCCGACAAGGACTGAAGCGGAAAACAGAGGAAGAAATAGGAACTCTAATGAGGGCAAAAATAGGGGACAGGTGTGAAAGAGTAAATGAGGTCGTTAGGAGAATGAGAAACAGCTGGGAGCAGGAACGGAACGATAGAGAGAGAGCGGGAGAGGGAGAAAGGGAGGAGGAGAGAGAAGGATAGAAAAGAGGGAAAGAACCTAATAAGACCAGCAGAGGGAAGCACAGGGACAAGACATGATGATCAAAAACATGACACCTCTGCCACATTTATGGTTTAGGCCTAACTCTCCAAATGTGTTTACAACGATGGGATTGGAGGATTTTCCATGTCAACAAACTCCAAAGGAACAGCTGTATTTTTAATAGTTTTTTAAAATGCAATTTTTTTTTTGAATCATGTGTGAGTGATTTAATGATGGTAAACAAGGATTAGAGTGAAGAAAAACAGTGTTCCTTAACCTTGCGACCAAGTTGGAGCCTGAAGGACAGTTCACTGTGATATATGAGGGTCTCTGTCTCTTTTTGGTTGTGTCTCTGTCTCTCTCTGTTTAATTAGCACTGACTTAACTTGGAGGAAAGAAGAGGGACGTATATAGGAGAGAGAGTGACAGGAGTGGAGAGCGACAGGAGAAAGTAGAAAGGAAGACAAGGACAGATAAAGACAGCGTTATTTGTAACTTATTTTTTAACTTCTTTTGTACATAATGTTGCTGCTATAGTCTCTTATGACCAAAAATAACTTCTGGATATTAGAACAGCGATTACTCACCACGAACTGGCAGAAGCTTTTTTCCCCTTTAACCAGTCCGACGAGCCCGACGTGAACGACACACTGCTTTCCTGGGAACAGGCCCAAATCCCCGTCCTTTGCGCCAATTCCCCAAAGCCATAAGATGCCTGAACATCTACTCAAATGGCACCCAGACTATTTGCATTGCCACTCCCCCTCTTCTACGCCACTGCTACTCTCTGCTACTATCTATGCATAGTCACTTTAATAACTCTACCTACATGGACATATTACCTCAATCAGCCCGACTAACCGGTGCCTCCGCACATTGACTCTGTACATAGTCCTACTGCTGCCCTTTAACTACTTGTTACTTGTATTTCTTATTCTTGTATGCATTTTTTAAACTGCATTGTTGGTTAGGGGCTTGTAAATAAGCATTTCCCTGTAAGGTCACCTGTTTTATTCGGCGCATGTGACTAATACAATTTGATTTGATTTGAAGAGAGGAGGAAGAGGAGAGGCAGAGAAGTCAAGGGTGAGAGAGAGAGAGAGAGAGAGAGAGAGAGAGAGAGAGAGAGAGAGAGAGAGAGAGAGAGAGAGAGAGAGAGAGAGAGAGAGAGAGAGAGAGAATGAGAGAGAGAATGAGAGAGAGAATGAGAGAGAGAATGAGAGAGAGAGAGAGTAAATCTGCCCTGATCTGACAAGGTTAGTGGTTTAGACAGAACTTATAGCTGTCTCATAGGAAGTGTGGGGAGACATCCAGGCCATAGGCCAAATGGAGGAATCCCGAGGGGTCATTTGGGGTCGCAGGGTGTGGCATAAATGTACCTCCCTTTTCCAACATGTCTTGTGCGTCGCACCAATAAATCACAGTTGGGAGAATATCAGACCCATCAATCTTTTTCAATTATTTCCCTCCCCTCTCCTCACCCCACTTCCCTGTCTTCTATCCAGCAACATGTTAGACACTTCAGTCTTATCTATTTACCGTATGTCAATAGCAATTTCCATGTCAAGTTCTTCTTTTTCACTAATACATTTAGATTTGTTGGACACAAGAGACAGGCAGTAAGTCTTTGTGATTTAATCCCAGCTAAATGAAGATGAGGAGGATACATTTCTCTTTGATTGGTCAACTCTGTTATGACACTTTGCTATGGTTGCCACTTACCGGAATGTATTGCATTTAAAAAAATGATATTTGTGCTAAAAAGACAGAGAGGGGCCACTCTCCCTGTGGCCCCTAGAGAGGCTGGTGGGAAATGCATGGAGACACACACACACACCATATGTCTGTGTGTTATTGCTCTGTGAAAGCACAGTGGAGAGATGATTATAGAAAGACGGTAGGAGTTCTGTGTAAATAAAAATGTTTTTGTGCCCCGTTCCTGCAGAATATTCTTTCATGTAGCGATGACGAATTGTGAATTGAGTATACCACAGTTATTTGGCATGTATATTAGTCATTGTTCCAGTGTGTTTTGTTTTTCTGTGCCTGAGAGACTATTGTTCAAAAGGTCATTTAGCCAATGTGACCAAATCAACTCCCCGGCTCTGGTATTTCAAGCATCAAATGATTCACACAACTTAGCCATTGGATGCTTGTACATGTCCCCTTCTTGAGGCCAGATTTGAACCAGCAACCCCTACAGTCCTTCACTCTACTGAGCTAGCAAAGGGCTGCAGGTGAGAAGTCCACTGATAATGTAGACCTAGAAGCTCAGTGGTGTATGTGAAAGAGTATGTTCATGGGTCCAAATCAAACGTGAATGGCTGCGATTCCTACCATGAGGCTGTGAAAACATCTTTGAAAAGCTTGAGAAGCCAGATTTGAACCAGCAACCTGAGGATCTCTGTTTCTACACCCATGAGTGTTATCTCTGTCCAGAATGAAACTCGGCTGTAGACAGCAGAGGGCCAAACTGGCCTGAGAGCAGTGCGTTTGGGTTTGACAGGATACTCTACAGTGATTTTTTTAATCCAAAACCAAGGGGAAAGGTTCCCTACTTCGAGCAGGATTTGAACCAGCGACTTAAGTATCTCTGTTATTCAACCTACAGTCCTCCACTCTGTCAAAGAGATGATATTGTGTGCAGTCAGCAATATTTTCTGTGAGCTGTGAGTGGAAAATAAGGGGCCTATCAAATCGTATTGGTCACATACACGTGTTTAGCAGTTGTTATTGCGGGTGTAGCGAAATGCTTGTGCTTCTAGTTCCGACAGTGTAGCAGTATCTAACCAGTAATATCTAACAATTTCACAACATATACCCAATACACACAACTCTAGGGAAAGGAAAGAGGGATACCTATTCAGTTGTCCAACTGAATGTATTCAACTGAAATGTGTCTTCCACATTTAACCCAACCCCTCTGAATCAGAGAGGTATGGGGGGATGCCTTAATCGACATCAACATCCATGGCGCCCGGGGAACAGTGGGTTAAATGCCTTGCTCAGGGGGCAGAACGACCTTGTCAGCTCTGGGATTCGATCCAGCAACCTTCCGGTTACTGGCCCAACGCTCTAATATAAGTAAGGAATGAAATAAAACATGCATAAATATATGGATGAACAATGTCAGAGCGGCGTAGACTAAGACACATTAGAATAGTATAGAATACAGTATATACATACGAGATGAGTAATGAAAGATATGTAAACATTAATTAAAGTGACATTATTAAAGTGACTAGTGTTCCATTTATTGAAGTGGCCAATGATTTCAAGTCTGAGTATATAGGCTGCTGCCTCTCTGTGCTAGTGGTGGCTACTTAACAGTCTGATGACCTTGAGATAGAAGCTGTTTTTCAGTCTCTCGGTCCCCGCTTTGATGCACCTGTACTGACCTCGCCTTCTGGATGAGGACGGGGTGAACAGCCCGTGACTCGGGTGGTTGTTGTCCTTGATGATCTTTTTGGCCTTCCTGTGACATCGGGTGCTGTAGGTGTCCTGGAGGGCAGGTAGTTTGCCCCCAGTGATATGTTGTGCAGACCGCACCACCCTCTGGAGAGCCTTGTGGTTGAGGGCGGTGCAGTTGCCATACCAGGCGGTGATACAGCCCAACAGGATGTTCTCAATTGTGCATCTGTAAAAGTTTGTGAGGGTTTTAGGTGACAAGACAAATTTCATCAGCCTCCTGAGGTTGAAGAGGCACTGTTGCGCCTTCTTCACCACACTGTCTGTGTGGGTGGACCATTTCAGTTTTTCAGTGACGTGTACGCCGAGGAACTTAAGACTTTCCACCTTCTCCACTGCGGTCCCGTCGATGTGAATAGGGTGGTGCTTCCTCTGATGTTTCATGAAGTCCACGATCATCTCCTTTGTTTTGTTGACGTTGAGTGAGAGGTTGTTTTCCAGGCACCACACTCCCAGAGCCCTCACCTCCTCCCTATTGGCTGTCTCGTCGTTGTTTGTATTTATTTGTAGTAACTGTGTGCTTAGAGTCATCAGGTTTGCATGTCCTCTACTTTCGCGCTTTGTGAGCTGAGTGGCCTCTATGTCCAGAATGCAGAGGGCCTAACTGGTCAGAGAACAACCCCCAGTCCCCACCCCCCCCAGTCCCCCCCAGTCCCCACCTAAGTGCTATTAGTGTTGAGAGGGGGCTGCATATGATCCACATGATTCTGGATGCAGAAAAATATCTCCTCTTTGAGGCTCAGAGGTGCTGCTGAAAGATGTTCCTCTTGACCAAAATGTCTGGCTGTGACACCTGCCGTGAGGACATGGAAACGTTTCTGGCTGGTTTTGAACCAGTGACCTAAAGACCTCTGTAACTACACCTATAGTCATCCGCTCTACCAACTGAGCTATGAAAAGGGTGTTAGTTAACAACTGTCCAGAATTGAAACCACCAGTGGACAATAAGGGGCCAAACTTGCTGGACAACCCCCATCCACCTTACCACCCCTACCAAGAATACAATGCGAGAGGGGGCCTGAGAAAGTTCCCCTGGTGTTCCCTGGCTGATCCCTAGATAAACAACCCTAGAAGACAGCCTGGGACCAACACTGCTATCTGTAAGACAATACTTCCCTAGAGCCTGGATGGGCTGGGGTGGGTTGGACACTCTCTGGCTCATTCCCTCGCCCTCTGCTCCTTTCCTCTCCACTCTCTGGCCTCGGGGTAGACCAGGGATATACACAGAGACATATGAGATGGGGACGATACATAGACACATGTGTAGGGGATTAGAGACATAGATACGTTCACGCAAGCAGTCACACTCATGCAGCAAAGATGCATACACACATGCAGGCAGGCTTACAAATGCGAACACACACGTACAGAAGCATATGCAAACACATAATTTAGAATAACACACACATATTCTTGCCTCAGGCAGGAGAAATCCAATTTCATCGGCCTTCATCGGCCTAATGTATAGAGAATGTTTGTCTTTGTTTTCCCAATTTTCCGAACAGCAAAGTGCATCAGACCATGGCATCCTATACCATCGTTCTCCAGGCAATCACTAGAGGAATGTCTGAAATGGAGTAGCTGAGATTTTAAAGATATAACAAACAGGTGGTCAAACACAGATGCACACACACACACACACACACACACACACACACACACACACACACACACACACACACACACACACACACACACACACACACACACACACACACACACACACACACACACACACACACACACACACACACACACACACACACACACACACACACACCAAAACAATTGGATGTTTCAGACACACACACATACACACACACGCACGCACGCACGCACACACTCACTCACACACAAACACACATGCAATCTTCCTAGCTATTTGTCTCAACTTACTCCACTGTCCCCTATTGCTGTTGGACTGGCCCATTTAGCTCAATATTGTGTGTTTGTACGTGTGCGTGCAGGTGGATGTGCTTTGGTGCGTATGTGTGTGTCTGAAACATCCAATTGTTTTTGTGTGTGTGTGTGTGTGTGTGTGTTTGTGTGTGTCTGAAACATCCAATTGTTTTTGTGTGTGTGTGTGTGTGTGGGGGGGGGGGGGGGGCTTCGGGGAGATGCAGTCCTGTAATAGCTGCGGTTATTAAGAATGCTGCCCTACCCCTCCACACACCTTCCCAGTCTTCCATGCAGGCCCACCCTACACACACACTGCCCCCACATCCAGCCCAACAGGAGTGTGTACTGTGTGTTGTCTGGGTAAAGTCCAACAGGAGTGTGTGTTGTCTGGGTAAAGTCCAACAGGAGTGTGTACTGTGTGTTGTCTGGGTAACGTCCAACAGGAGTGTGTACTGTGTGTTGTCTGGGTAACGTCCAATAGGAGTGTTTGTTGTCTGGGTAAGGTCCAATAGGAGTGTTTGTTGTCTGGGTAAGGTCCAATAGGAGTGTTTGTTGTCTGGGTAAGGTCCAATAGGAGTGTGTGTTGTCTGGGTAAGGTCCAACAGGAGTGTTTGTTGTCTGGGTAAAGTCCAACAGGAGTGTTTGTTGTCTGGGTAAGGTCCAATAGGAGTGTTTGTTGTCTGGGTAAGGTCCAATAGGAGTGTGTGTTGTCTGGGTAAGGTCCAACAGGAGTGTGTTTTGTCTGGGTAAAGTCCAACAGGAGTGTGTACTGTGTGTTGTCTGGGTAAGGTCCAACAGGAGTGTGTTTTGTCTGGGTAAAGTCCAATAGGAGTGTGTACTGTGTGTTGTCTGGGTAAGGTCCAACAGGAGTGTGTGTTGTCTGGGTAAAGTCCAACAGGAGTGTGTACTGTGTGTTGTCTGGGTAAGGTCCAACAGGAGTGTGTACTGTGTGTTGTCTGGGTAAGGTCCAACAGGAGTGTGTGTTGTCTGGGTAAGGTCCAACAGGAGTGTGTGTTGTCTGGGTAAGGTCCTACAGGAGTGTGTGTTGTCTGGGTAAAGTCCAACAGGAGTGTGTGTTGTCTGGGTAAAGTCCAACAGGAGTGTGTAGTGTGTGTTGTCTGGGTAAAGTCCAACAGGAGTGTGTGTTGTCTGGGTAAAGTCCAACTGGAGTGTGTTTTGTCTGGGTAAAGTCCAACAGGAGTGTGTACTGTGTGTTGTCTGGGTAAAGTCCAACAGGAGTGTGTGATGTCTGGGTAAGGTCCAACAGGAGTGTGTGTTGTCTGGGTAAAGTCCAACAGGAGTGTGTACTGTGTGTTGTCTGGGTAAAGTCCAACAGGAGTGTGTACTGTGTTTTGTCTGGGTAAGGTCCAACAGGAGTGTGTACTGTGTTTTGTCTGGGTAAGGTCCAACAGGAGTGTGTGTTGTCTGGGTAAGGTCCAACAGGAGTGTGTGTTGTCTGGGTAAGGTCCAACAGGAGTGTGTGTTGTCTGGGTAAAGTCCAACAGGAGTGTGTGTTGTCTGGGTAAGGTCCAACAGGAGTGTGTGTTGTCTGGGTAAGGTCCAACAGGAGTGTGTGTTGTCTGGGTAAGGTCCAACAGGAGTGTGTACTGTGTTTTGTCTGGGTAAGGTCCAACAGGAGTGTGTGTTGTCTGGGTAAGGTCCAACAGGAGTGTGTGTTGTCTGGGTAAAGTCCAACAGGAGTGTGTGTTGTCTGGGTAAAGTCCAACAGGAGTGTGTGTTGTCTGGGTAAAGTCCAACAGGAGTGTGTGTTGTCTGGGTAAGGTCCTACAGGAGTGTGTGTTGTCTGGGTAAAGTCCAACAGGAGTGTGTACTGTGTTTTGTCTGGGTAAGGTCCAACAGGAGTGTGTACTGTGTTTTGTCTGGGTAAAGTCCAACAGGAGTGTGTAGTGTGTTTTGTCTGGGTAAGGCCCAACAGGAACCTGTACTGTCTGGGTAAGGCCCAACAGGGCCCTGTACTGTCTGGGTAAGGCCCAACAGGGCCCTGTACTGTCTGGGTAAGGTCCAACAGGGCCCTGTACTGTCTGAATACTACCCAGACTGGTCTGTAGGTAATACAACTCAAACTGGTCTGTAGGTAATACAACTCAAACTGGTCTGTAGGTAATACAACCCAAACTGGTCTATAGGTAATACAACCCAAACTGGTCTATAGGTAATACAACCCAAACTGGTCTATAGGTAATACAACCCAAACTGGTCTGTAGGTAATACAACCCAAACTGGTCTGTAGGTAATACAACCCAAACTGGTCTATAGGTAATACAACTCAAACTGGTCTGTAGGTAATACAACCCAAACTGGTCTGTAGGTAATATAACTCAAACTGGTCTGTAGGTAATACAACTCAAACTGGTCTGTAGGTAATACAACTCAAACTGGTCTGTAGGTAATACAACTCAAACTGGTCTGTAGGTAATACAACTCAAACTGGTCTGTAGGTAATACAACTCAAACTGGTCTGTAGGTAATACAACCCAAACTGGTCTGTAGGTAATATAACTCAAACTGGTCTGTAGGTAATACAACTCAAACTGGTCTGTAGGTAATACAACTCAAACTGGTCTGTAGGTAATACAACTCAAACTGGTCTGTAGGTAATACAACCCAAACTGGTCTGTAGGTAATACAACCCAAACTGGTCTGTAGGTAATACAACCCAAACTGGTCTATAGGTAATACAACTCAAACTGGTCTATAGGAAATACAATAACACAACCATCTCCCCAGTGGCCCAAGTCTGCCTCCCTCTCCTGCTCCACAGCTGCTCGTGTGTGTGTGTGTGTGTGTGTGTGTGTGTGTGTGTGTGTGTGTGTGTGTGTGTGTGTGTGTGTGTGTGTGTGTGTGTGTGTGTGTGTGTGTGTGTGTGTGTGTGAGCGAGAGTGAGAGAGAGAGAGAAAAATAGATGAGAAATATATATAGAGAGAGAGAGAGAGAGAGAGAGAGAGAGAGAGAGAGAGAGAGAGAGAGAGAGAGAGAGAGAGAGAGAGAGAGAGAGAGAGAGAGAGAGAGAGAGAGAGAGAGACCTAATCAAAGAATTAGCCCAGCAGGAGAAGCTCTCCCTTGATAAAGATACCCCCACCCCAAGTGGGTCAGACCAAACCTCTTCACCATATAACCCCACAGACGAGCAACCCTCAGCAGACAGTCAACCTCCCAGTACAGAGTACTTCTCCCTCATTGAAATGAAGGATAAATTCACCCAGCTGGAGGTAAGGCAGGTGGAGCTGGAACAGCAGGTGATCACACTCCAGTCAGCACAGACCCAGACAACAGTCCAGCACAACAACACCCCCTTAACCAGACCTGGAGAGCTGGAGGTGGAGAGAGACATATCTGCACTATGGACAGTGGTGAGACAACATCAACAGGAGAAAGAGCAGGAGCAGGAGAAGAACAGAGCACTAGAGGAGAGGATCAGACTACAGGAGGAGAGGGAGAGGGGGATGGAGGAGAGGATCAGACTACAGGAGGAGAGGGAGAGGGGGACGGAGGAGAGAATCAGACTGCTGGAGGAGAGGTTGAGGGGGATGGCATGTGACAGAGAACAACCCACTAGGGAGGTGGCCATCCCCACAGAGACGCCAGCAGAACAGCCCACCTCAGCACCCTACAAATGTCTCGACACCACAGCAGAACAGTCCACACCAGACCCTGACCATAGAAACGACATCACAACAGAACAGACAAAAGAAAAACCCCAAGCCCAGCAGCTCTCACCCCCTCTGAGCACCCCCCCTGTCAGCCACCCTGATAGCCCTCCTGACAACCCCCCCACACCCACTGAGGACAAACACAAGACACAGATTGTCCTTCTTATGGACTCTAATGGTAGATTTTTAGAAGAAAATTTTTTTTTCTCCCAAACACAGTGTGTCTAAACTCTGGTGTCCAAACACCCAGCGCGCCCTAGACCTTCTGTCTGAGGACAAACTAGGCTCACCTAGCCACATAATAATACACACAGGCACAAACGACCTGAGAGCACAGCAGGAAAGGGTGGCCACAGCACTGAATGGAGTGATTGAAAAAGCTTCTTCTACTTTCCCCAACGCACAAGTGGTTATCTCCACCCTGCTACCACGAAAAGACTTCCACCCTGCTACAATACAGCGGGTAAACGCAAGCATTTCCCGTGACTGTACCTCAAAACCAAATGTTCTTCTGGCCCACCACTCCACCCTGGACTTGAACAGCCTCTATGACCAGGTCCACCTCTACAAGGCAGCAGTGCCCACCTTTGCCCGGACTCTAAAGGACATCGCTCTCAAACGAAGCCCCAACACTTCACACAGGAGCAACAGATCAATAGACACCCCACCCAGACCAGCGAGACACCCTCCAAGACCTCCAGGACCCCGCCCTGGACCTACACACCCCCCCCACATCAACCATGCCCACACCCAATTTAGGCCCCCTCAGATCAGACCCATGCCACTCCTGCCCACCCCATGCACCCCACCCCCGCAAAGAGGGCATCAACATGGAAGTCACACATACGCCCAGGTAGTGAGCGGGCAAACAGGCCCAACCCCCACTCTTACACTCGCCCAAGCCAACGGCATGTACCAGATGCTCAGCAGGCTCTGCTCACACCTACTGGCCTGAGGCCAAACCCCGACCAACAACATTGGACACTTTATGGAACAAAAAGCCTTCACTATATCATCCTGGAATATCCAAGGTCTGAGGTCATCTGCCTTTGGCCTAAAGAGCAGGAACCCGGACTTCACCAAAGAAATCGGTAATGCAGACATTGTCATCCTGCAAGAAACCTGGTACAGAGGAGACGGACCCACTGGTTGCCCTCTAGGTTACAGAGAGCTGGTAGTCCCATCCACCAAACTACCAGGTGTGAAACAGGGAAGGGACTCAGGGGGAATGCTAATTTGGTATAGAGCAGACCTAACTCACTCCATTAAATTAATCAAAACAGGAACATTTTACATTTGGCTAGAAATTCAAAAGGAAATTATTTTAACAGAGAAAAATGTCCTCCTGTGTGCTACCTATATCCCCCCACTAGAATCCCCATACTTTAATGAAGACAGCTTCTCCATCCTGGAGGGGGAAATCAATCACTTCCAGGCCCAGGGACATGTATTAGTCTGTGGCGACCTAAATGCCAGAACTGGACAGGAACCTGACACCCTCAGCACACAGGGGGACAATCACCTACCTGGAGGTGACAGCATTCCCTCCCCCATATGCCCACCTAGGCACAACTATGACAACATAACCAACAAAAACGGGTCACAACTCCTGCAGCTCTGTCGCATGCTGGGTATGTACATAGTCAATGGTAGGCTTCGAGGGGACTCCTATGGTAGGTACACCTATAGCTCATCTCTTGGCAGTAGCACTGTAGACTACTTTATCACTGACCTCAACCCAGAGTCTCTCAGAGCGTTCACAGTCAGCCCACTGACACCCCTATCAGACCACAGCAAAATCACAGTCTACTTGAACAGAGCAATACTCAATCATGAGGCATCAAAGCCAAAGGAACTGAGTAACATTAAGAAATGCTATAGATGGAAGGAATGCAGTTTGGAAACCTACCAAAAAACAATTAGGCAACAGCAAATTCAATCCCTTTTAGACAACTTCCTGGGTAAAACGTTCCACTGCAATAGTGAAGGTGTAAACTTGGCAGTAGAAAATCTTAACAGTATATTTGACCTCTCAGCTTCCCTATCAAATCTAAAAATCTCAAATAGAAAACCGAAGAAAATGAACAACAATGACAAATGGTTTGATAAAGAATGCAAAAATCTAAGAAATAAATTGAGAAACCTGTCCAACCAAAAACATAGAGACCCGGAAAACCTGAGTCTACGCCTTCACTATGGTGAATCACTAAAACAATACAGAAATACACTACGGAAAAAGAAGGAACAGCACGTCAGAAATCAGCTCAATGTAATTGAAGAATCCATAGACTCTAACCAATTCTGGGAAAATTGGAAAACACTAAACAAACAACAACACGAAGAATTATCTATCCAAAATGGAGATGTATGGGTAAACCACTTCTCCAATCTTTTTGGCTCTATAACAAAGAATAAAGAGCAAAAACACATACATGATCAAATACAAATCCTAGAATCAACTATTAAAGACTACCAGAACCCACTGGATTCTCCAATTACCTTGAATGAGTTACAGGACAAAATAAAAACCCTCCAACCCAAAAAGGCCTGTGGTGTTGATGGTATCCTTAATGAAATGATCAAATATACAGACAACAAATTCCAATTGGCTATATTAAAACTCTTTAACATCGTCCTTAGCTCTGGCATCTTCCCCAATATTTGGAACCAAGGACTGATCACCCCAATCCACAAAAGTGGAGACAAATTTGACCCCAATAACTACCGTGGAATATGCGTCAACAGTAACCTTGGGAAAATACTCTGCATTATCATTAACAGCAGACTCTTACATTTCCTCAATGAAAACAATGTACTGAGCAAATGTCAAATTGGCTTTTTACCAAATTACCGTACAACAGACCATGTATTCACCCTACACACCCTAATTGACAACCAAACAAACCAAAACAAAGGCAAAGTCTTCTCATGCTTTGTTGATTTCAACAAAGCCTTCGACTCAATTTGGCATGAGGGTCTGCTATACAAATTGATGGAAAGTGGTGTTGGGGGTAAAACATACGACATCATAAAATCCATGTACACAAACAACAAGTGTGCGGTTAAAATTGGCAAAAAACACACACATTTCTTCACACAGGGTCGTGGGGTGAGACAGGGATGCAGCTTAAGCCCCACCCTCTTCAACATATATATCAACGAATTGGCGCGGGCACTAGAACAGTCTGCAGCACCCGGCCTCACCCTACTAGAATCCGAAGTCAAATGTCTACTGTTTGCTGATGATCTGGTGCTTCTGTCACCAACCAAGGAGGGCCTACAGCAGCACCTAGATCTTCTGCACAGATTCTGTCAGACCTGGGCCCTGACAGTAAATCTCAGTAAGACCAAAATAATGGTGTTCCAAAAAAGGTCCAGTCGCCAGGACCACAAATTCCATCTAGACACCGTTGCCCTAGAGCACACAAAAAACTATACATACCTCGGCCTAAACATCAGCACCACAGGTAGCTTCCACAGAGCTGTGAACGATCTGAGAGACAAGGCAAGAAGGGCATTCTATGCCATCAAAAGGAACATAAATTTCAACATACCAATTAGGATCTGGCTAAAAATACTTGAATCAGTCATAGAGCCCATTGCCCTTTATGGTTGTGAGGTCTGGGGTCCGCTCACCAACCAAGATTTCACAAAATGGGACAAACACCAAATTGAGACTCTGCATGCAGAATTCTGCAAAAATATCCTCCGTGTACAACGTAGAACACCAAATAATGCATGCAGAGCAGAATTAGGCCGATACCCACTAATTATCAAAATCCAGAAAAGAGCCGTTAAATTCTACAACCACCTAAAAGGAAGCGATTCCCAAACCTTCCATAACAAAGCCATCACCTACAGAGAGATGAACCTGGAGAAGAGTCCCCTAAGCAAGCTGGTCCTAGGGCTCTGTTCACAAACACAAACACACCCCACAGAGCCCCAGGACAACAGCACAATTAGACCCAACCAAATCATGAGAAAACAAAAAGATAATTACTTGACACATTGGAAAGAATTAACAAAAAAACAGAGCAAACTAGAATGCTATTTGGCCCTAAACAGAGAGTATACAGTGGCAGAATACCTAACCACTGTGACTGACCCAAACTTAAGGAAAGCTTTGACTATGTACAGACTCAGTGAGCATAGCCTTGCTATTGAGAAAGGCCGCCGTAGGCAGACATGGCTCTCAAGAGAAGACAGGCTATGTGCTCACTGCCCACAAAATGAGGTGGAAACTGAGCTGCACTTCCTAACCTCCTGCCCAATGTATGACCATATTAGAGAGACATATTTCCCTCAGATTACACAGATCCACAAAGAATTCGAAAACAAATCCAATTTTGATAAACTCCCATATCTACTGGGTGAAATTCCACAGTGTGCCATCACAGCAGCAAGATTTGTGACCTGTTGCCACCAGAAAAGGGCAACCAGTGAAGAACAAACACCATTGTAAATACAACCCATATTTATGTTTATTTATTTTAACTTGTGTGCTTTAACCATTTGTACATTGTTACAACACTGCATATATATAATATGACATTTGTAATGTCTTTATTGTTTTGAAACTTCTGTATGTGTAATGTTTACTGTTCATTTTTATTGTTTATTTGACTTTTGTATATTATCTACCTCACTTGCTTTGGCAATGTTAACACATGTTTCCCATGCCAATAAAGCCCCTTGAATTGAATTGAATTGAATTGAGAGAGAGAGAGAGAGAGAGAGAGAGAGAGAGAGAGAGAGAGAGAGAGAGAGAAGAGTTGCAGAGAGGTAGGCAGTACAGAGGCACGGTTCTCCCTATAGGCTAACCAACTATAGCATCTGTAGAATATCTAACTCAGTCTCTCAGTGACTCCACCTTCAGGACACATCACCTTCCTGTCATTCAGCAGGTTTCTGGTAGAAGGCTGCAGGGCCCAGGGTGCTGAGTCAGGAATAGCCCTTCTGTTATGAGGAAACCTCCATTTAAAATGCCTTTATAGGGAACATGATAACTGATCCTCCTAACACACACACACACACACACACACACATCCTTCTAGCCCATGGCACATGACAACCTGCGGTTTTGTAATTGTCACGCATTTTTCTACTGCTCTGGTGGTTACTCACCCTTCCATCACCCCCTCTCAACCCCTGAATATATCCTCCATCACCCCCTCTCAACCCCTGAATATATCCTCCATCACCCCCTCTCAACCCCTGAATATATCCTCCATCACCCCCTCTCAACCCCTGAATATATCCTCCATCACCCCCTCTCAACCCCTGAATATATCCTCCATCACCCCCTCTCAACCCCTGAATATATCCTCCATCACCCCCTCTCAACCCCTGAATATATCCTCCATCACCCCCTCTCAACCCCTGAATATATCCTCCATCACCCCCTCTCAACCCCTGAATATATCCTCCATCACCCCCTCTCAACCCCTGAATATATCCTCCTTTCCCCTCTCTGTTTGGTATGGAAGAAAGTGCATGTTTATGTTTTGTGCATTCCATTGTTTAGTGTGCATCTAGGCGCACAGTATTTGGGAGGTCTGTGTGTGGGTGTGTGTGTGTGTTCACTAGCTCTCCTAAACAAGTCCCCTTCTGTGGGAGTGAAGCAATGCTTAAATACTGCAGTGCTGTCTTTGATGTTCCCACATATGATGCCTACTTCAAAACAAAGGTAAAAGTAAACTCGAGACTTCATTAAACATATTATGCTCAAAGAGCACATTTCTTCTTACGTGTCAAAGAGGCAAGGTGTTCCCATAAGCAAGCAGTGGTCAGGCTTTCTACATCATTTGTAGATGACATGTAGCCTTGTCATAATACTGTTGAAGTGTGAGATCTAACTCATATTGGAACTTACCGTATGAGAGGCAGCAGTGAGCACATTCAGTTCTGGTCTAAATAATGACATTGTGCTGTCATGACAATGATTGAATGAGCCTTTCTGACGAAGACACTACAGCAACACAGTGATTATGATACGGTGCTTTCAGCTCACCGTTGGACTATCCATCTGCCCAAAAGAGGTGCAACACCAGGCTTTTCAGCCAATGAGACAGCATTGGTATGGGTTGTGGAGTGGTCGTTGCCTGACCTGTCTGTTTCCTCATAGAGGATACCAGGGCTTTAATGGCCCAGTGGAGATTAAACCATGTCATTAATCACATGACACTCAAAAGACCGACGCATGCTCGCTCACGCGTCAGTCTTGGCAATAGCTCTCTCATCCCGTCCTTGTCTCCCTCCAGTCTACAGACTGTACATCTACGATCCAGTTCCCATTCTCTCCATGTGTCCCCATCTCCCTTTCTCCATCTTCTAAGTCTGTCATCCTGTGTGTTGTAGACATCATGCCATGTGTCATTATCATCCTGTGTGTTGTAGACATCATGCCATGTGTCATTATCATCCTGTGTGTTGTAGACATCATGCCATGTGTCATTATCATCCTGTGTGTTGTAGACATCATGCCATGTGTCATTATCATCCTGTGTGTTGTAGACATCATGCCATGTGTCATTATCATCCTGTGTGTTGTAGACATCATGCCATGTGTCATTATCATCCTGTGTGTTGTAGACATCATGCCATGTGTCATTATCATCCTGTGTGTTGTAGACATCATGCCATGTGTCATTATCATCCTGTGTGTTGTAGACATCATGCCATGTGTCATTATGTGTGTTTCTCTTTCCCTGCAGGTGGATAAAGTATGTGGTCTGTCTGGTAAGGAGCCCACCACCAGCGTCCACCCTGACTCCATCCCAGAGGTCACGACCCTCATGGTGACATCATCAACCGCCCCTCCCTCTGTCGTCCCCTCCATTCCCCCACAGGAACAGCTGATGGGAAACCTGGCCCACCTGAGGAGGTAAGGTTGAGACAGACACACTTGGAAAAAACTATATTTTTAGATAAGCAAAATGTGAAATCAGATTTCCAATTTTTCTGCTTAATTTATCTTACATTATCCTTACGTTAGCCTTACATTATCCTTGCGTTAGGCTTACATTAGCCTTAGCTGTGGTGAGCCTTGGGTGTTGGCGGAGCTTGCACTTTTGGGACTATTGTATTGGATCCATTCTGCTATACACGCTCAATCAAGCACATCTAATGTATTTGAAAGGAAATAGATACGTATTTGATCCAGGTCTGGTGACAGCTGACCATCACATGACCATCACATGACCATCACATGACCATCACAAATAAACGTAAATGAACGTTATGTGACAGGGATAATCATTGGTCATACCAAGAGAATGATGCTTTCATAATCTTGGCTGTGTGTCAAAGGACACCCTATTCCCCAATATTGTACATATAGTATAGTGTTCCTGTCTCTCTCTCTCTCTCTCTCTCTCTCACACACACACACACACACACACACACACACACACACACACACACACACACACACACACACACACACACACACACACACACACACACACACACACACACACACACACACACACACACACACACACACACACACACACACACACACACACACACACACTTTTGTTTTTGTGAAATTTCCAGACTTTTTGGGAAGTAAAACATACACACACACTCATACAGACATACAGTGTGTGACACACTCCTCTCACACAGCCTAGATGGGATGTTGTGTTTGGCAGTGTCTGATTCCCCCTCCACCTCGTCCTCTGAGGCACCCTGTGCCCACTGCCCACAGGAGCTGGCAGGGCAATGCCCACAGGGATGGGGGAAGATTAATACGGACGGAACGCTTCCTGTTTACCCAGACTCATAGCCCCAGCTCAGACCCAGCTCAGATCAGCTGCCCACTTCAGTTCTATCATCACATAGGCACAGAGTCACACAGTCCCACAGTCACATATTAGGCATGCAGACATGCACACCAAGTCGAATACACACACCCGCGTCTGCCCCTCCGACCTTGGACCATAGACCCAGATCGATGAATCACTGTGCTGGTGCCAGTTTAGCTGCCACTCCTGCTTTGGCACTGCCACCTTGCTCGATGCCAACAGTACCCAGCCCTCTGCCAGCCTACCCAAAGTCCAGTGTGCAGCAGCCACATCACATACATGGCAGTTTACACTGGGGCAGAGGCACAAGGCCAGTAGACACTGAATGGAAGATGATAGAGTAGAATAACAAGGGAAATTGACATTTACATAATTCATTTTGTGTTTCCAGTAAGATGTAATACATGTGTTTGTCCAATGGGATAGTTACTTCTGATGGGAATGAAATTAAATGTTTTTTATTGTTCCCAGACAATATTTTGAGAAGAACACATGAGAAAGGAGTGAGCACACATATACAATTGTATTGTTTTCTCAGATGTGCATTTCGTTTCTCACTTGTATGACTTCAACGATTGTTTTAACACTGTGTCATGGGTTGATTATGTTGATGACAAACTGCTGTGTGTCCCACCCTGGGGTGTGTGTGGGGTGTGGGACGGGTGTGTGTGGGGGACGGGGCTCACTCTGACCTATGTATGTGCATGACTGACCCGTGACCCATCAACTGACTATTTCTTAGTGCTGAGCGATTAACTGAAATATCTGTGATTTTGGGGGGTTCTAAACACCTAATTGACTGATGTCAGTTCAATTATGGGAATTCTATTTTTTTTTTTAAATCTTCTTCTGTGAGATCAATGCGCACGCTGCACAGTTTCTCCAGAGATAAATCAGATGAATCCCCAACTGTGCGATGTAGTAGGTAGTTGTTGTTTCCAACAGGCCAGAAAGCGTGGTAATTAACTACAATGACCATAATCCTACTTGTCTGGTCTGTTTTTTGAATGCCTGCTATGTTAGATTAGTGTGGGCAGACATGGAGGGAGAGAAGTGACAGAAGAATGTGCTATTGAGAGGGATAGAGCAGTTGCTTCATGAAGTATCTCTACCTGAAAATACATGACGATTCATAGTTGCTATTCAGCAGTCATAAAAGTATGTCTTATTTACTTTGAAGAACTACTAAAATAGTGACTTTATCAGACAGCACAGGTAGCAGCTCTGTAGAGATGAGATGATGACTTGGAATGAAATAATAAAGTCATCAAATAAACAAATGTAATATACACAACAACTGAAATATATATATTTTCATTATTTAACAAGGCAAGTCAGTTAAGAACAAATTCTTATTTACAATGACGGCCTACCCCGACCAAACCCGGACGAGGCTGGGCCAATTGTGCACTGGCTTATGGGACTCCCAATCACGGCCGGTTGTGATGCAGCCTGGAATCAAACCAGGGTCTGTAGTGACGCCTCTAGCACTGAGATGCAGTACCTTAGACTGCTGCGCCACTCGGGAGCAGCGGTCTAAGTAAAGTAATGTGAATAAATGATGGTTAATAAGTGATAAGCAGTAATGGGCAGTCACTAACATCATGGGACTTTTAGAATGGTTTTATTCTGTTGTTACAGCATTCAACCCACACAACGCAGTGCATTTAATGTTTAAAAAAATGATCGAACCAAAACCGAAGCACTAATTGCTCAACAAGAATATTTCTTCCTCTCCCTCCCTCCCCTCCTTGTTTTGTTTTGTTTTGTCCCCCTTTTGTTCCTCCCCTTGTTTTCTCTCCCTCCCTCCTTCCCCTCCTTGTTTTGTCCTCCTTTTGTTCCTCCCCTTGTTTTATCTCCCTCCCTCCCCTCCTTGTTTTGTTTTGTTTTGTCCCCCTTTTGTTCCTCCCCTTGTTTTCTCTCCCTCCCTCCCCTCCTTGTTTTGTTTTATCCTCCTTTTGTTCCTCCCCTTGTTTTCTCTCCCTCCCTCCCCTCCTTGTTTTGTTTTGTTTTGTCCCCCTTTTGTTCCTCCCCTTGTTTTCTCTCCCTCCCTCCCCTCCTTGTTTTGTTTTATCCTCCTTTTGTTCCTCCCCTTGTTTTCTCTCCCTCCCTCCCCTCCTTGTTTTGTTTTGTTTTGTCCCCCTTTTGTTCCTCCCCTTGTTTTCTCTCCCTCCCTCCCCTCCTTGTTTTGTTTTATCCTCCTTTTGTTCCTCCCCTTGTTTTCTCTCCATCCCTCCCCTCCTTGTTTTATCCTCCTTTTGTTCCTCCCCTTGTTTTCTCTCCCTCCCTCCCCTCCTTGTTTTGTTTTGTCCCCCTTTTGTTCCTCCCCTTGTTTTCTCTCCATCCCTCCCCTCCTTGTTTTGTTTTATCCTCCTTTTGTTCCTCCCCTTGTTTTCTCTCCCTCCCTCCCCTCTTTGTTTTGTCCTCCTTTTGTTCCTCCCCTTGTTTTCTCTCCATCCCTCCCCTCCTTGTTTTGTCCTCCTTTTGTTCCTCCCCTTGTTTTCTCTCCCTCCCTCCCCTCCTTGTTTTGTTTTATCCTCCTTTTGTTCCTCCCCTTGTTTTCTCTCCATCCCTCCCCTCCTTGTTTTGTTTTGTCCCCCTTTTGTTCCTCCCCTTGTTTTCTCTCCCTCCCTCCCTCCCCTCCTTGTTTTGTTTTGTCCCCCTTTTGTTCCTCCCCTTGTTTTCTCTCCCTCCCTCCCCTCCTTGTTTTGTTTTGTCCCCCTTTTGTTCCTCCCCTTGTTTTCTCTCCCTCCCTCCCCTCCTTGTTTTGTTTTGTTTTGTCCCCCTTTTGTTCCTCCCCTTGTTTTCTCTCCCTCCCTCCCCTCCTTGTTTTGTTTTGTTTTGTCCCCCTTTTGTTCCTCCCCTTGTTTTCTCTCCCTCCCTCCCCTCCTTGTTTTGTTTTGTTTTGTCCCCCTTTTGTTCCTCCCCTTGTTTTCTCTCCCTCCCTCCCCTCCTTGTTTTGTTTTGTTTTGTCCCCCTTTTGTTCCTCCCCTTGTTTTCTCTCCCTCCCTCCCCTCCTTGTTTTGTTTTGTTTTGTCCCCCTTTTGTTCCTCCCCTTGTTTTCTCTCCCTCCCTCCCCTCCTTGTTTTGTTTTGTTTTGTCCCCCTTTTGTTCCTCCCCTTGTTTTCTCTCCCTCCCTCCCCTCCTTGTTTTGTTTTGTTTTGTCCCCCTTTTGTTCCTCCCCTTGTTTTCTCTCCCTCCCTCCCCTCCTTGTTTTGTTTTGTCCCCCTTTTGTTCCTCCCCTTGTTTTCTCTCCCTCCCTCCCCTCCTTGTTTTGTTTTGTTTTGTCCCCCTTTTGTTCCTCCCCTTGTTTTCTCTCCCTCCCTCCCCTCCTTGTTTTGTTTTGTCCCCCTTTTGTTCCTCCCCTTGTTTTCTCTCCCTCCCTCCCCTCCTTGTTTTGTTTTGTCCCCCTTTTGTTCCTCCCCTTGTTTTCTCTCCCTGCATCCCTCCTGCTTGCGTCATTCTTCCATCCTCAGTTCATTCACCCTGAAACACTCCAGGAATGATAAACCTAGAAGTCTGAAAAAGATCTCTAGGTAAGCATGACGGACCCACCAGCAGAATGACAAGTACCTGTCTCTATCTTCTCATTCTCACTATCTATCTATCTATCTATCTATCTATCTATCTATCTATCTATCTATCTATCTATCTATATATATATCTATCTATCTATCTATCTATCTATCTATCTATCTATCTATCTATCTATCTCTCTGTCCATCTGTCGGTCTCTGAACTCTGTTTGTATCTGTGTGTCTGCCTCTGTTTTCTATCTCAATATCTCTGTTTTTCTAACTCTATCTAACTGTTTTCTAACTCTATCTAACTGTTTTCTAACTCTATCTAACTGTTTCTATCTCTCTGTTTCTATCTCTCTGTGTCTAACTATATCTCTCTGTTTCTATCTCTATCTCTCTGTTTCTATATCTATGTTTCTATCTCTCTGTTTCTATCTCTATCTCTCTGTTTCTATCTCTATCTCTCTGTTTCTATCTCTATCTCTCTGTTTCTATATCTATGTTTCTATCTCTCTGTTTCTATCTCTCTGTTTCTAACTCTATCTCTCTGTTTCTATCTCTATTTCTCTGTTTCTATATCTATGTTTCTACCTCTCTGTTTCTAACTCTATCTTATTGTTTCTATCTCTATCTCTTTGTGTCTAACTCAGTTTTTTTTAACTCACTCTGTTTTCTATGTCTCTATCTCTCTGTTTTCTAACTCTATCTCTCTGTTTCTGCCTTTCTGTTTCTATCTCTCTGTGTCTAACTATATCTCTCTGTTTCTATCTCTATCTCTCTGTTTCTATATCTATGTTTCTATCTCTCTGTTTCTATCTCTATCTCTCTGTTTCTATCTCTATCTCTCTGTTTCTATCTCTATCTCTCTGTTTCTATATCTATGTTTCTATCTCTCTGTTTCTATCTCTCTGTTTCTAACTCTATCTCTCTGTTTCTATCTCTATTTCTCTGTTTCTATATCTATGTTTCTACCTCTCTGTTTCTAACTCTATCTTATTGTTTCTATCTCTATCTCTTTGTGTCTAACTCAGTTTTTTTTAACTCACTCTGTTTTCTATGTTTCTATCTCTCTGTTTTCTAACTCTATCTCTCTGTTTCTACCTCTCTGTTTCTAACTCTATATCTATCTCTATCTCTCTGTTTCTATATCTATGTTTCTTTCTCTCTGTTTCTAACTCGATCTCTCTGTGTCTAACTCTATCTCTCTGTGTCTAACTCTATCTCTCTGTGTCTATCTCTATCTCTCTGTTTCTACCTCTCTGTTTCTAACTCTATCTCTCTGTTTCTACCTCTCTGTTTCTAACTCTATATCTCTGTTTCTATCTATATCTCTCTGTGTCTATCTCTATCTCTCTGTTTTCTAACTCTATCTCTCTGTGTCTAACTCTATCTCTCTTTTTTTATCTCAATCTCTCTGTTTCTATCTCTATGTTTCTAACTCTATCTCTCTATCTCTGTTTTCTAACTCTATCTCTCTGTGTCTAACTCTATCTCTCTGTTTCTATATCTATGTTTCTATCTCTCTGTTTCTACCTCTCTGTTTCTAACTCTATCTCTTTGTTTCTATCTCTATCTCTCTGTTTTTTTTTAACTATATCTATGTTTCTAACTCTATCTCCCTGTTTCTATCTCTCTGTTTCTATCTCTATATTTTCTATCTCAGTTTCTAACTCTATCTCAGTTTCTAACTCTATTTCTGTTTCTATCTATATCTCTCTGTTTTCTATCTCTGTTTCTATCTCTATCTCTCTGTTTTCTAACTCTATCTCTCAGTTTTTAAACTATATCTCTCTGTT
Source organism: Salvelinus fontinalis (assembly GCF_029448725.1). Taxonomy (NCBI): domain Eukaryota; kingdom Metazoa; phylum Chordata; class Actinopteri; order Salmoniformes; family Salmonidae; genus Salvelinus; species Salvelinus fontinalis. The sequence continues at coordinate 11,172,998 of NC_074690.1, forward strand.
TCTATCTCTCTGTTTGTATCTCTATATTTTCTATCTCAGTTTCTAACCCTATCTCTGTTTCTATATCTATCTCCCTGTTTTCTATCTCTGTTTCTATCTCTATCTCTCTGTTTTCTAACTATCTATGTTTCTATCGCTATCTCTCTGTTTTCTAACTCTATATCTCTGTTTCTATTTCTATCTCTCTGTTTCTATATCTGTATATACCTCTATCTCTCTGTTTCTAACTATATCTCTATGTTTTCTATCTCTATCTATGTTTCTATCTCTATCTCTATGTCTTCTATCTCTGTCTCTATGTTTTCTAACCCAATCTCTGTTTTCTAACTCTATCTCTCTGTTTCTATCTCTATCTCTCTGTTTTCTAACTCTATCTCTCTGTTTCTAACTCTATCTCTCTGTTTCTAACTCTATCTCTCTGTTTCTATCTATATCACTCTGTTTCTATCTCTATTTCTCTGTTTTCTAACTCTATCTCTATGTTTTCTATCTCTATGTTTTCTATCTCCATCTATGTTTTCTATCTATCTATGTTTCTATCTCTATCTCTATGTTTTCTATCTAAGACTCTATGTTTCTAACTCTCTCTCTCTCTCTCTCTCTCTCACTCTTTCACTCTCTTTCACTCTCTTTCACACTCTCTCCCTCTCTCTCTCACTCTATGACAGCTGATGTTATCATCAGAATTGGATCAGGCTATGATATCTCTCAACGAATGTGTGTGTGTTTCTGTGTTTGTTTGTCTGTCAGTCTGGCTAGTGTCATGTGATTAATAATATGATTTAACCCCTCGTAAGTCCCTCGTCATTTGCCCACCTGCGACCCACCCCTAACGGGGGGCTCTGATAATGTCATCATGACAGCCAAGACTGATGGGGTCCTATCTCAACATATGACCTCACATGACCCCTGTTATTGGAATTGGGTGGCAGAACATGTGCCAGATCAGAATGATCCTAATGTTTGGCCATATCCCTAAACACTACAGCATCTTTATTGTTATCAGTGATGTGTTTACATGTGCTCTGTGTGTCTGTCTCTATGTGTCTGTCTGGATATAATTCATATCGTTCCCTGTGGGTTATGCGCCTGTCATTTTATTAGTGAATGAGTAGCATGACTACATATCATATGATCTGTTTAGTTTCTATATTTAGAACACAGTCAAAGTGTTTCACTGTTCTTATATGGAGTCCGGCTGACAGACATACAGATGTACTGTTGGCAGTGTAGTTGCAGGTTAGCCTTAGCTGTTACACTATGGTGTGTTGAATATCAACACAGCTCCTGTGTTTCTTTTAACATACAGTTCATCTGTCTGGGGCCTACCTCTCACCCCTCTTTCCCTCCTCTCTCTCGCCTTTCTCTCCATCTCTCTCCATTCTGTCGCCCTCTGTCCTTTTCCGTTCTCTCCATCCTCTCTCCAGGGAGTTTCTGAGCTGCGTCCAGCGATACAAGTTGTTCTTCGCGGTGTTGCCGGAGATGCTGTGTGAAGGAGAGACGGTGGTGGAGGACTTTACCTGCTGGAGCGGAGACGACGTGGTGGAGAGGTAAGACTGGAGAAGAAGGAGAGAAGGGAGTGGAAGGGATGGGGGGATGAGGGAGAGAAGGGAGTGGAAGGGATGGGGGGATGAGGGAGAGAAGGGAGTGGAAGGGATGGGGGGATGAGAGAGAGAAGGAAGGGGATGGTATGGGGGGGTTGAGGGAGAGAAGGGAGGGGAAGCGATGGGGGGATGAGGGAGAGAAGGGAGTGGAAGGGATGAGGGGATGAGGGAGAGAAGGGAGAGGAAGGGATGAGGGGATGAGGGAGAGAAGGGAGTGGAAGGAATGAGGGGATGAGGGAGAGAAGGGAGAGGAAGGGATGAGGGGATGAGGGAGAGAAGGGAGTGGAAGGGATGGGGGATGAGGGAGAGGAGGGAGTGGAAGGGATGAGGGGATGAGGGAGAGAAGGGAGAGGAAGGGATGAGGGGATGAGGGAGAGAAGGGAGTGGAAGGAATGAGGGGATGAGGGAGAGAAGGAAGACGATGGGATGGGGGATGAGGGAGAGAAGAGAGTGGAAGGGATGAGGGGATGAGGGAGAGAAGGAAGACGATGGGATGGGGGATGAGGGAGAGAAGGGAGTGGAAGGGATGAGGGGATGAGGGAGAGAAGGGAGTGGAAGGGATGAGGGGATTAGGGAGAGAAGGGAGTGGAAGGGATGAGGGGATGAGGGAGAGAAGGGAGTGGAAGGGATGAGGGGATGAGGTAGAGAAGGGAGTGGAAGGGATGAGGGGATGAGGTAGAGAAGGGAGTGGAAGGGATGAGGGGGATGAGGTAGAGAAGGGAGTGGAAGGGATGAGGGGGATGAGGTAGAGAAGGGAGTGGAAGGGATGATGGGGGTGAGGTAGAGAAGGGAGTGGAAGGGATGAGGGGAATGAGGTAGAGAAGGGAGTGGAAGGGATGAGGGGGATGAGGTAGAGAAGGGAGTGGAAGGGATGAGGGGGATGAGGTAGCGAAGGGAGTGGAAGGGATGAGGGGGATGAGGTAGAGAAGGGAGTGGAAGGGATGAGGGGGATGAGGTAGAGAAGGGAGTGGAAGGGATGAGGGGGATGAGGTAGAGAAGGGAGTGGAAGGGATGAGGGGGATGAGGTAGAGAGAGAGGAAGTGGAAAAGAGATGATCACTCAGAGTTTTGCTGGGTTTCTACTCCATGGCTTTAGAAGCTGATATTCTCTATCCTACTTATCTACTAGGTCAACTAGGGGAGAGAGTGAGTGTGTGTGTGAGAGTGAGAGTGAGAGTGTGTGTGTTGGTGTAATAAGCCTGTGTGTGGTTTTATGAAGCTGTTGTTAATAAGCGAGGCAATGCGGAAGTCATAAGAACCTTCGTTCCCCGTTGGATGAAGGATAGCACTGGCTTGTTTTTTAAACGCCCCCCCCCACTCTTTTATTTATGAGTTGTTTGTTTGGTGCTGATTTGGGGGCGTGGCTCTGGATCCTCCTCACTGTATGTGGCTGTGTGGGATCCACTCATCACCTAGTCATAATGTGTGTGTGTGTTTGTGTGCGTCTGTGTGTGTGTGTGTTCAGGCACCACAGAGTTTAGGCAGGTCACAGAGTAATTCTAATCTGTAACTTATTCCCTCTCTGGAAGGGCTTCATAAGCGCTTCTAGAACGTTCTCTTCCCTCAGCAATTATGACAACACTGGGGTCTGCGGGGCCCCTGCCTGGCTCCAGTTACCATAGCTACCCCACATCTAGGCAGGACACGGTTTATTTTGACTGTTAGACGAGTGAAGAAAGAAATAAAAGATGGAGAGAAATCTTCAATTCCCAAAAGAATAATTGTTAAAGTAATTGTAAGTAATTGTTTGTCAGATATTCTGGCCAACGTTCATCCCCATGGATTATGCTATATGTTACATTGAGGTTTACATGTGTATTATACTGTACATGTCAGGCACATGACAAGACGCCTATGACCAGTGACCTCATTTCTTTCCAGCACTGAGCAAATGTCAGGTCTGCTGAACGCAAAGGTTACCATTGTGAAAATGATGTACAACTTGAAGCGTGTGTTTACTGTAAACACTGAGGCAGTATCAGACAGTGGTAAAGTAGGCTCCCGTGGCTATTTGATCATAATGTATGGCTACCAGAGTGGCCTACCATCAAAACATTAGAGAAAATGTATCTCATTAAATGTTAACATGGAAATAGCTGTTCTATCATTCAGCCTACAGTAGCAGCCAATGTGTGGTGTTCAATGTAGGTGTAATGGATTTCCTCTTCGTCTGAGGAGGAGTAGCAAGGATCGGACCAATGTGCAGCGTGGTAAGTGTCCATAATGAGATATTTAATAAACCAACAGAACACTGAACAAAATAACAAAAGTACAAACAAACAACCGAAACAGTCCCGTATGGTGCAAACACTAACACAGGAAACAACCACCCACAAAACACAATAGAAAACAGGCTACCTAAATATGGCTCCCAATCAGAGACAACGACTGACACCTGCCTCTGATTGAGAACCATACTAGGTCAAACACATAGAAATAGAACAACAAAACAAAACATAGAAAAACAACATAGAATGCCCACCCCAACTCACGCCCTGACCAAACTAAAATAAAGACATAAAAAAGGAACTAAGGTCAGAACGTGACAGTAGGCCTATATTCCATGAGACTTTTGGGGAAAAAACATGCAGGGCTTGACATTAACCTGTTTATCCACTTGTCCTTCAGACAAGG
>NC_074690.1:11182234-11202234 GCF_029448725.1 Salvelinus fontinalis
TTATGTTAGGACACCAGTCAGTCAGTAGAGAGCCCCACAAACATCCCTGTCTCAGACAAAAGTCTAGGACATACACTCCCACCACACCCCTCCAACACTCCACACTTCCTAGTTCTCACCCTTCCTAACCTCGCCCCTCACCCCTCACCTTTCACCCTTATGCCACCCCTCGTCCCAACCTTATCAACCTCGCACTAACCTAACAACACTTCCGCCTGTCCTCTGCCTCTCCTTCCATCCCTCTCTCTCCTCTGCCTCTCCTTCCATTCCTCTCTCCTCTCCCTCTCCCTCTCCTTCCATCCCTCTCTCCCTCTCCCTCTCCTTCCATCCCTCTCTCCTCTCCTTCTCCTTCCATCCCTCTCTCCTCTCCCTCTCCTTCCATCCCTCTCTCCTCTCCCTCTCCCTCTCCTTCCATCCCTCTCTCCTCTCCCTCTCCCTCTCCTTCCATCCCTCTCTCCTTTCCCTCTCCTTCCATCCCTCTCTCCTCTCCAGTTATCCTAAGAGTCAACGGCCCATCCCTTTCCCAATACCCTGAACTGCTGGCTGGGACCCCACTGTGGCCTACACTGCTTACTGACAACACTCTCTCTCTGGGACCCCACTGTGACCTACACTGCTCACTGACAACACTCTCTCTCTGGGACCCCACTGTGGCCTACACTGCTCACTGACAACACTCTCTCTCTGGGACCCCGCTGTGACCTACACTGCTCACTGACAACACTCTCTCTCTGGGACCCCACTGTGGCCTACACTGCTCACTGACAACACTCTCTCTCTGGGACCCCACTGTGGCCTACACTGCTCACTGACAACACTCTCTCTCTGGGACCCCACTGTGACCTACACTGCTCACTGACAACACTCTCTCTCTGGGACCCCGCTGTGACCTACACTGCTCACTGACAACACTCTCTCTCTGGGACCCCACTGTGGCCTACACTGCTCACTGACAACACTCTCTCTCTGGGACCCCACTGTGGCCTACACTGCTCACTGACAACACTCTCTCTCTGGGACCCCGCTGTGACCTACACTGCTCACTGACAACACTCTCTCTCTGGGACCCCACTGTGACCTACACTGCTCACTGACAACACTCTCTCTCTGGGACCCCACTGTGGCCTACACTGCTCACTGACAACACTCTCTCTCTGGGACCCCGCTGTGACCTACACTGCTCACTGACAACACTCTCTCTCTGGGACCCCACTGTGGCCTACACTGCTCACTGACAACACTCTCTCTCTGGGACCCCGCTGTGACCTACACTGCTCACTGACAACACTCTCTCTCTGGGACCCCACTGTGGCCTACACTGCTCACTGACAACACTCTCTCTCTGGGACCCCACTGTGGCCTACACTGCTCACTGACAACACTCTCTCTCTGGGACCCCACTGTGACCTACACTGCTCACTGACAACACTCTCTCTCTGGGACCCCACTGTGACCTACACTGCTCACTGACAACACTCTCTCTCTGGGACCCCACTGTGGCCTACACTGCTCACTGACAACACTCTCTCTGGGACCCCACTGTGGCCTACACTGCTCACTGACAACACTCTCTCTCTCTGGGACCCCGCTGTGACCTACACTGCTCACTGACAACACTCTCTCTCTGGGACCCCACTGTGACCTACACTGCTCACTGACAACACTCTCTCTCTGGGACCCCACTGTGGCCTACACTGCTCACTGACAACACTCTCTCTCTGGGACCCCACTGTGACCTACACTGCTCACTGACAACACTCTCTCTCTGGGACCCCACTGTGGCCTTGTTACGCACGCCTCTGAGAAGAGGGAACGCAACTCCCTGCTATAACTCAACTCTCTGAAGTGCAAGAGGTATGGACTGTAGGTGCGAGCAAGGATGACACAAAGCAGATTTTACCATTTACTTGGATTTATTTTCTTACACGGTAATATGGGGAAAAGGGGCTGGACGGAACCAAAGCAAAGAAAGTAAATATCAAATTTCCCCCTCTCCTATCTAACCTGCCTACCCACTTAACTTACCTAACTTAGCACCGTCTGGTGCCCTAACCAAAATACAGGGGGTGGTCCGCCCAGGTCTTACCTAGTGTGCCTAGACAGTAAATATACTACGGGTATATGTATGCCCTCGGGCCTCTTGCCTAAGCACTCCCAAAGTGCCTTCTCCTTCCCCCCTGGGAACAAATGAAACAGAGTAATTATTAATGATTTCACAAACACTCAAACACAGGACATAGAAAAACTGCTACCAACAACAACAGTACATACCAAACTTTCTGATACACAACCAACACTATATCACAATCAAATTTTTCTCTCTCTCCTCTCTCTACTCTCTCAATCTTCCTTATCTCATCTCTCTCCGAATTGGGCAGAACACTGGCTTTTATCTTCAAGTGGCAATGGTGATTAGAGTCAGCTGCTTCTTGACGAGGGGGCGGGGTCAGCTCCAATCACCAATTAGCCTGGGGTTGACCAATCAGCTGGTTGGGGAGTACTTCAGGAAGCCATCTCCTGAAACACACACTCAAATACAAAACAGAACACAGAAACTGGGGAACGTAACACGCCCACCACAAAAATTGCAAACGTACAGTTTGTAATAACAAAAACCAACACTTCCCCAGTTAGTAAACCCGTGATAGAGCGTCAGCAACCACATTCGCTGAGCCCTTCACATAGGCTATCTGTACATTATATCCTTGTACAATCAGAGCCCACCGCATAAGGCGGCGGTTCTGATTGTACATTTGCTTTAAGAACACTAAAGGATTATGGTCCGTGAAGACCATTACAGGCAAGGCACTGGATCCCACATATACCTCAAAGAACTGTAAGGCTAGCAATAAAGCTAGCGTCTCTTGTTCAATTGTGGAGTACCTTGACTGACACGAGGTGAACTTACGGGAGAAGAAACTGACGGGCCGATCCACTCCGTCTTCATCTTCCTGTAAGAGAACCGCACCCACCCCCACTATACTAGCGTCAACCTCCAACTTAAAAGGTTTGTCAAAGTTGGGGGCGGCAAGCACTGGGGCACTACAAAGTAGCGCTTTAGCGGACTCAAACGCATGGTTACAGTCCTTGGACCACCTAAATGGTACCTTGGGACTAAGCAGAGACGAAAGGGGAGCTACTACCGTCGAGAAATTCTTACAGAATGTACGATAGTACCCTGCCATCCCTAGGAATCTGCGCAACTGGCGTCGAGTCGTGGGAGCAGGAAAAGCAACAATTGCCTCCACCTTGCCAGTTACTGGGCGCACTTGACCTCGTCCTACTTGTTTCCCTAAGTAAGTCACCGTAGCCTTCCCAAACTCACACTTGGCCAAATTGAGGGTTAAAGAAGCATTCTCCAACCGCTGAAACACACTTTTCAAAGTGGAGAGATGATCAGACCAAGTAGACGAATGTATCACCACATCATCAAGGTATGCAGTACAATTTGGCACATCTGCAAACACAATGTTAACTAGACGCTGAAAAGTAGCAGGTGCATTACACATGCCAAAGGGCATCACAGTGTATTGTACAAAGTTATCAGGCGTAACAAAAGCCGATATGTCAGAAGCTCTAGAGGTCAGAGGCACCTGCCAATAACCTTTTAACAAATCTAACTTACTAACGTAAGCAGCAGAGCCAATTCTATCAATGCAGTCATCTAATCGAGGTAGAGGAAAAGAATCAGACTTTGTAACTGCATTTACTCGACGATAGTCCGTGCATAAGCGGGACGTACCGTCAGGCTTAGGAACAAGAATACATGGGGAACTCCAGGAGCTGTTACTGGGTTTTGCCATGTCATTCTGTAATAAATAAGCTACCTCACTTTTCATTACCTCCCTTTTCTTTGCATTAACCCGGTACGGATGCTGACGTATAGGAACAGCGTTCCCTACATCCACGTCATGTTCCAAGATGGACGTGCAACTTGGAACGTCCTGAAACACACTGAGAAAACTGTTTATCAATAGGATAAGGTCCTTAGTTTGATCGCTATCCAAATGTTCCATTTGAGAGGGTAACTTCTTCAGCATCTCTGAATTACATAGGCGTTCACACTGCTGTAACGTATGGCGTAACTCCAACCCATCCTCCTTATCCTCCTCTAGGTCCCAGCCAGGCTTCAGCACCACCGCAGCCACACTGGAGACGGCGGGCTGGACCGGCTTACTTGAGGAGCTGTCTGGAGAGTCACGTACATAATATTCTTTTAGCATGTTAACATGACACACACGGGAAGAACGCCTTCGATCTGGGGTCTTTATCACATAGTTGGTGTCACTGAGTTTCTTTTCCACCAGATATGGTCCAGAAAAACGTGCTGACAGATGAGCCAGGAATTGGCAACAAAACTAAAACTTGATCCCCTGGTGCAAAAGAACGGCCAACAGCCTTTTTGTCATAATGCACCTTCATGCGTTTTTGTGAAGAGGAAAGAGACTTTTGGGCCAACGCACATGCGGCGTGCAGTCTCTCCCGCATCTTACTGACATAATCCAACACATTTTTAGGGGCGCTACTCGGTGTAGGAGATAAGATATGCTCCTTCAACACTTTTAGCGGACCCCTTGGGGTATGTCCAAACACAAGGTCAGCAGGACTAAACCCTAAGGACTCTTGTATCGTTTCCCTAATAGCAAATAGGACAAAGGGCACCCCCTCATCCCAATCGGTACTGGTATCCATACAATACTTGCGTAGCATTGCCTTCAGCGTCTGATGCCAGCGTTCGAGAGCCCCTTGACTCTCTGGATGATACGGACTTGAGACCTGATGGGAAATACACAGCGTCTTTAACACATTTGAAAACATTTTGGACATAAAGTTGGATCCCTGATCTGTTTGGATTACTTTAGGGAGTCCAAACGTAGAGAAGAACTTCACCAGTGCCTTCACCACAGTCTTAGCCGTAATAGTACGGAGAGGAATAGCCTCTGGGTATCGAGTAGCACTGCACATTATTGTTAGTAGGAACTGGTTACCTGACCTGGTTTTCGGCAATGGATCTACACAATCAACTATCACTCTTTCAAACGGTTCCCCCACCACAGGAATCGGGTAGAGCGGTGCTCTAGGAACTGTTTGATTCGCTTTCCCAGTGAGTTGACATACGTGACATGTTTTACAAAATTGGACCACGTCAGACTTCAAACCTGGCCAAAAAAAATGACGAAGGACCCGGTTATAAGTCTTTGTGATCCCCAAATGTCCAGACCACGCCTGGTCATGGGCGAGTGACAGCACCTGCTGTCGGAACGGTGTAGGAACAACCACTTGACACACTTCACTCCAGTCATTAACAGTGTCATGAGCTGCCCATTTACGCATCAAAACTCCTGCTTCCATAAAGTAGGCAGTCTCTCTAGTTTTAGCTTCCTCAATGGAAATTACCGAAGCAAAACACTTGCTAAGACTGGTGTCTCCTCTTTGACATTCAATCACCTTCTCAGGGGTGACAGACAAAAGAATGTCATGTAATTGGGGCGCGATTTCGCAGTCCCCTTCCTTAGTTTTTACAGGAGTAAAAACTGTCGGACTTGCAGAAGGAATACTCGGTGCATTGTCTTCTACTTCAATATTCTCAAAAATGGAACTAGCCAAATCCACCACATCTCCAAGCTTGCGAGATTGTGCCCTCGTTAACACACAAGCAGGAAAAACATGTGGAAATGCTTGAACCAATTTCTCATCTGCAATTTTGATTTCTGGGTTGTCTACTACCTCTAACACAGGAGTAACGTTACCACCAGCAATATCATTCCCTAATAGCAATGTGACTCCTTTTACTGGCAGTGTAGACACTACACCAACACGGAAACGTCCTGATACCAAGTCTGACACTAAGTGGACCCAGTGTAATGGTACAGGTACTGTTTTTGTCTCTATCCCCTGTAATATAACATGCGAGCCACAATACGTTTCAGGAGACCAGGGTAAAGCATCAGTAATAATTACTGACTGCGCCGCCCCGGTGTCTCGTAAGATTTTAATTGGCTTTTGATCAGCTTGTTCTCCAGTTAAGGAAACACAACCGGTAGAGATAAACGGAGCATAAAAAGGATCCGGTTTCTCAAATGCTGAATCAATACCTCGGACCAACGGACGAGCCAAAGACTTGACTAAACCCAAACTTTTCCTTTTTGGGAACAGTGACTGTTTCGGTTTATTTTTCAAAACTGGGCAGTCCGCAATCACGTGACCCTTTTGGTGACCGTAAAAACATTCACGGATCTCATGAAAAGGCTTGTCAGAGGAAAAGCGACCTGAATGAGGCACTGATGACGTAATCAGTCTACCTTCAAAACGAGGTGCACCAAAGACAGTCTTGTGTGTCAAAGCGTACTCATCTGCCAACACTGCTGCCTGGGCCAATGTCACCACTTTCTGTTCATTTAAATGAACTACAATTCTATCAGGGAGGTTGCTTTTAAAATCCTCCAACAGCATCAACTCCCGAATATCAGTAAATGTGTTAGCTTTGCTGGCTGAACACCATCGATTAAACAGAGACTCTTTGTCCCTAGCAAACTCAACAAAAGTACGGTGAGAGGGTTTCTTGTGGTTCCTGAAGCGCTGTCTATAAGCTTCAGGCACCAACTCATAAGCCCGCAACACGGTAGTTTTAACTGTTTCGTAATGTAAACTGTCTTCCAGCGAGAGAGCAGCTACTACTTCCTGGGCTTTCCCAGACAATTTACATTGTAACAGGAGTGGCCAAACCTCGAGTGGCCAATGCAGCGCAGCGGCCACACGCTCAAACGCAGAGAAATAGGAATCAACTTCCGACTCTCGGAATGGTGGGACTAAAGCTATATTTTTACTTACATCAAAGTGGGCTTGATGATGAGCAGCTTTTGGAGTCGTACTGGAGCCAGCTTCTATCTCCAGTTGTCGGATCCTCACCTCCTTGTCGGCTTCTATTTTCAAGATCAAAATGCATCTGTCTCTCCTTATCTTTTTGCTCCATTTCTAACCGGGCCAGCCTCACCTTCAGCCTAGCGGTCCCGTCTGAACGACCTGAAGCAGAAGATAAAGGATCGAAGCGAGGCAATGTAAAGGGGGTACGAGCAACCCCTTCCTCTGCCCTGTCCTCCGACTTGGCATTGGAAAGTCTACCCGTCTCCTCTCCTTTCAATGAGAGAATTCTTTCTCTTACTAAACCCTCCCTGACTAGCACCAAAAGCTCAGCCTTTAGGGCTTTCTCAGGGATAACAAATCCATAATGGTCAGCTATAGCTATAAGGTCTACTTTTCGAAACCTCACCAAACAATCAATAGAGGGCGCTTCAATGAACTTGGAGATGGCTGAGGCAGCCATCTTGTACACAACAATTTACTGAACACACAAACTAAACCAGTCATCCAAACTCACAACCTACCATCACACCTCAATCACTAACAACAGAGAACTCAGTGCAGCAGGGTCCGGTGGGTTTAATGGAATCCCGGATGAGCCCCCATTATGTTACGCACGCCTCTGAGAAGAGGGAACGCAACTCCCTGCTATAACTCAACTCTCTGAAGTGCAAGAGGTATGGACTGTAGGTGCGAGCAAGGATGACACAAAAGCAGATTTTACCATTTACTTGGATTTATTTTCTTACACGGTAATATGGGGAAAAGGGGCTGGACGGAACCAAAGCAAAGAAAGTAAATATCAAATTTCCCCCTCTCCTATCTAACCTGCCTACCCACTTAACTTACCTAACTTAGCACCGTCTGGTGCCCTAACCAAAATACAGGGGGTGGTCCGCCCAGGTCTTACCTAGTGTGCCTAGACAGTAAATATACTACGGGTATATGTATGCCCTCGGGCCTCTTGCCTAAGCACTCCCAAAGTGCCTTCTCCTTCCCCCCTGGGAACAACTGAAACAGAGTAATTATTAATGATTTCACAAACACTCAAACACAGGACATAGAAAAACTGCTACCAACAACAACAGTACATACCAAACTTTCTGATACACAACCAACACTATATCACAATCAAATTTTTCTCTCTCTCCTCTCTCTCCTCTCTCAATCTTCCTTATCTCATCTCTCTCCGAATTGGGCAGAACACTGGCTTTTATCTTCAAGTGGCAATGGTGATTAGAGTCAGCTGCTTCTTGACGAGGGGGCGGGGTCAGCTCCAATCACCAATTAGCCTGGGGTTGACCAATCAGCTGGTTGGGGAGTACTTCAGGAAGCCATCTCCTGAAACACACACTCAAATACAAAACAGAACACAGAAACTGGGGAACGTAACAGGCCTACACTGCTCACTGACAACACTCTCTCTCTGGGACCCCACTGTGACCTACACTGCTCACTGACAACACTCTCTCTCTGGGACCCCACTGTGGCCTACACTGCTCACTGACAACACTCTCTCTCTGGGACCCCACTGTGACCTACACTGCTCACTGACAACACTCTCTCTCTGGGACCCCACTGTGACCTACACTGCTCACTGACAACACTCTCTCTCTGGGACCCCACTGTGACCTACACTGCTCACTGACAACACTCTCTCTCTGGGACCCCACTGTGACCTACACTGCTCACTGACAACACTCTCTCTCTGGGACCCCACTGTGACCTACACTGCTCACTGACAACACTCTCTCTCTGGGACCCCACTGTGACCTACACTGCTCACTGACAACACTCTCTCTCTGGGACCCCACTGTGACCTACACTGCTCACTGACAACACTCTCTCTGGGACCCCACTGTGACCTACACTGCTCACTGACAACACTCTCTCTGGGACCCCACTGTGACCTACACTGCTCACTGACAACACTCTCTCTCTGGGACCCCACTGTGGCCTACACTGCTCACTGACAACACTCTCTCTCTGGGACCCCACTGTGACCTACACTGCTCACTGACAACACTCTCTCTCTGGGACCCCACTGTGACCTACACTGCTCACTGACAACACTCTCTCTCTGTGTGTGCGCGGGTGTATCAGGTCAGCAGAGTGCACTGTCGTGGCTGTGGGCGAGAGAGAGTGAATGTATGAGTGTGTGTGTGTGTGTGTGTGTGTGTGTGTGTGTGTGTGTGTGTGTGTGTGTGTGTGTGTGTGTGTGTGTGTGTGTGTGTGTGTGTGTGTGTGTGTGTGTGTGTGTGTGTGTTTATACACAGTACATGCACATGTGTGTATGTGGAGGTTTATGTGTTAATACTTGTGTGAGTGTGCATGTGTTATTTTGGTTTTGCGTACAGTTTTGATGTTTTTTTTGTGGGTTTCCATAGTGTTAATGTGTGTTTGTCAGTCTGCAGGTTTGACTATGTTCAGTATGTGTGTATTGACTACATTCATCTTTTTAGTGTGCTTGATCACTCTTGCTAATACATTTACAAACGTTATATTTAAATCCAAATCGTTCTCCAGCAAATTAGTAAGAATGTCTCGCCCCATGTTCAAGAAAGGCCCTTTTCCCTTTATTCAGATTACAACCTCTCACTTTTGGTTGTTTGAAAATGAAATAATCTCCAAAATATCGCTATTTTTAAAACAAGCCATGGAAAGTTGATTGGAATTTCAGTTTAATCCACCAGAAAAGACAGAACAAATAATGCAACAAATATTGTGTGTCATGCCTGCTCTCTCTCTTCCCCCCCTGGCGCTCGAGGGCGCCAGACTGCCCTGCATTACACATTACTGCCACCATCATTGCGCATACCTGCCTTCCCCCGTCACGCGCATCAGCGAAATTGGACTCACCAGGCCTCAATCACCTGTTTATTACCCCCCCTATATGTGTCAGTTCCCCAGCTCTGTTCCCCGCTGCTGCATTGGTTGTCGTCTGTCTTTGTGTTTCCCAGTTCTGACGCTGTTTCTGTCCTGTTGCATGTCCGTTCCATATTAAACTCCCTGTAGCTGCTTCTCTTCTGCAGCGTCGTTCCATATTTTTTTTATTTTTTTTATTTTTTATTTTTAAATTTAATTATTATTTTTTTATCCCATTTTCTCCCCAATTTTCGTGGTATCCAATCGCTAGTAATTACTACCTTGTCTCATCGCTACAACTCCCGTACGGGCTCGGGAGAGATGAAGGTCGAAAGCCATGCGTCCTCCGAAGCACAACCCAACCAGCCGTACTGCTTCTTAACACAGCGCCTCGAACCCGGAAGCCAGCCGCACCAATGTGTCGGAGGAAACACCGTGTACCTGGCCCCCTTGGCTGGCGCGCACTGCGCCCGGCCCGCCACAGGAGTCGCTGGAGCGCGATGAGACAAGGATATCCCTACTGGCCAAACCCTCCCTACCCCGGACGACGCTATGCCAATTGTGTGTCGCCCCACGGACCTCCCGGTCGCGGCCGGCTGCGACAGAGCCTGGGCGCGAACCAAGAGACTCTGGTGGCGCAGTTAGCACTGCGATGCAGTGCCCTAGACCACTGCGCCACCCGGGAGGCCTCGTCGTTCCATATTAAACTCCCTGTAGCTGCTTCTCTTCTGCAGCGTCGTTCCATATTAAACTCCCTGTAGCTGCTTCTCTTCTGCAGCGTCGTTCCATATTAAACTCCCTGTAGCTGCTTCTCTTCTGCAGCGTCGTTTCATATTAAACTCCCTGTAGCTGCTTCTCTTCTGCAGCGTCGATCCATATTAAACTCCCTGTAGCTGCTTCTCTTCTGCAGCGTCGTTCCATATTAAACTCCCTGTAGCTGCTTCTCTTCTGCAGCGTCGTTCCATATTAAACTCCCTGTAGCTGCTTCTCTTCTGCAGCGTCGTTCCATATTAAACTCCCTGTAGCTGCTTCTCTTCTGCAGCGTCGTTCCATATTAAACTCCCTGTAGCTGCTTCTCTTCTGCAGCGTCGTTCCATATTAAACTCCCTGTAGCTGCTTCTCTTCTGCAGCGTCGTTTCATATTAAACTCCCTGTAGCTGCTTCTCTTCTGCAGCGTCGTTCCATATTAAACTCCCTGTAGCTGCTTCTCTTCTGCAGCGTCGTTCCATATTAAACTCCCTGTAGCTGCTTCTCTTCTGCAGCGTCGTTCCATATTAAACTCCCTGTAGCTGCTTCTCTTCTGCAGCGTCGTTCCATATTAAACTCCCTGTAGCTGCTTCTCTTCTGCAGCGTCGTTCCATATTAAACTCCCTGTAGCTGCTTCTCTTCTGCAGCGTCGTTCCATATTAAACTCCCTGTAGCTGCTTCTCTTCTGCAGCGTCGTTCCATATTAAACTCCCTGTAGCTGCTTCTCTTCTGCAGCGTCGTTCCATTTTTTTTTTTATTTTTTTTTTATTTATTTTTTTTATTTAAATTTTTATCCCATTTTCTCCCCAATTTTCGTGGTATCCAATCGCTAGTAATTACTACCTTGTCTCATCGCTACAACTCCCGTACGGGCTCGGGAGAGACGAAGGTCGAAAGCCATGCGTCCTCCGAAGCACAACCCAACCAGCCGTACTGCTTCTTAACACAGCGCGCCTCCAACCCGGAAGCCAGCCGCACCAATGTGTCGGAGGAAACACCGTGTACCTGGCCCCCTTGGCTGGCGCGCACTGCGCCCGGCCCGCCACAGGAGTCGCTGGAGCGCGATGAGACAAGGATATCCCTACCGGCCAAACCCTCCCTACCCCGGACGACGCTATGCCAATTGTGCGTCGCCCCACGGACCTCCCGGTCGCGGCCGGCTGCGACAGAGCCTGGGCGCGAACCCAGAGACTCTGGTGGCGCAGTTAGCACTGCGATGCAGTGCCCTAGACCACTGCGCCACCCGGGAGGCCTCGTCGTTCCATATTAAACTCCCTGTAGCTGCTTCTCTTCTGCAGCGTCGTTTCATATTAAACTCCCTGTAGCTGCTTCTCTTCTGCAGCGTCGTTCCATATTAAACTCCCTGTAGCTGCTTCTCTTCTGCAGCGTCGTTCCATATTAAACTCCCTGTAGCTGCTTCTCTTCTGCAGCGTCGTTCCATATTAAACTCCCTGTAGCTGCTTCTCTTCTGCAGCGTCGTTCCATATTAAACTCCCTGTAGCTGCTTCTCTTCTGCAGCGTCGTTTCATATTAAACTCCCTGTAGCTGCTTCTCTTCTGCAGCGTCGTTCCATATTAAACTCCCTGTAGCTGCTTCTCTTCTGCAGCGTCGTTTCATATTAAACTCCCTGTAGCTGCTTCTCTTCTGCAGCGTCGTTCCTTACAATTGTGGTTAAACTCAAATATCCTAATTGATAAAAAAGGTCAAATCTTTGTCAATTATATCATAAATAGGACTGGTGGAGTTACGTCACACACGCAGCTAACAAAAATATATGGAAATGTCTGCTCTACCCAAAATTACAACCAACTAATTGCAGCATTACCACAGAAATGGAAGAGGCAAGTGGAACGGGGAGAAAGTAAGAACTTGACTGCATTAATGACCAAAATTGGTTAAAGAAAATTTAGATACATAAAAAAGTATACCAGTTTCATTTAAGGACCAAAATATTGACAGCTGTGCCACATATAGATTGCAAAATAGTTGGGAAGAGATTTTCGATGGACCGATTCCATGGCACATGGTTTTTGAACTGGGACGCAAAACAATGCCGGATTCAAACTTTGAATTTTTATATTTTAATTATTAAACAAAATTATTTCAACCAATAACATATTTATATATATATATATGAGCTTGTTCATTACTGGTAATAAATGTACAAAAGTTATATTTAAATCCGAACTGGTTCTCTACAACCTTCCCAGCTCTGCAGATTTTGCTGTGTCCGTAACATGTATATCGTATGTATAAGCTGAAAGTAGAAGCGGGAGGAGAATAACAAGGAAAATATATTTTAATAAGATATGGAGTTTCACTCAAGCTCTGTCAGGTTGGATGGATAGTGTCACTGCACAGCAATTTTCAGGTCTCTCCAGAGATGTTCGATCGTGTTCAGCTCTGGCTGGGTCACTCAAGGATATTCAGAGACTTGTCCCAAAGCCACTCCTGCGTTGTCTTGGCTGTGTGCTTAAGGTCGTTGTCCTGTTGGAAGGTGAACGTTCACCCCAGTCTGAGGTCCTGAGTGCTCTGGAGCTGGTTTTCATCAATTATCTCTCTGTACTTTGCTCCTTTCATCTTTGCCTCTAGCCTGACTAGTCTCCCAGTCCCTGTCGCTAAAAACATCCCCAGAGCATGATTTTGCCACCACCATGCTTCACTGTAGGGATGGTGCCAGGTTTCCTCCAGACGTGACGCTTGGCATTCAGGCCAAAGAGTTCAATCTGTTTCATCAAACCAGAGAATCTTGTTTTGAGAGTCTTTAGGTGCCTTTTGGCAATCTCCAAGTGGGCTGTCATGTGGATTTTACTGAGGAGTGGCTTTCGTCTGGTCACTCTACCATAAAGGCCTGATTGGTGGAGTGCTGCAGAGATGGTTGTCCTTCTGGATGGTCCTCCCATCTCCACAGAGGAACTCTAGAGCTCTGTCAGAGTGACCATTGGGTTCTTGGTCACCTCCCTGACCAAGGCCTTTCTCCCCCAATTGCTCAGTTTGGCTGGGTGGCCAGCTCCAGGAAGAGTCTTGGTGGTTCCAAACTTCTTCCATTTAAGAATGATGGAGGCCACTGTGTTCTTGGGGACCGACAATGCAGCAGACATAGTTTGGTACCCTTTCCCAGATCTATGCCTCGACAGAATCCTGTCTCGGAGCTCCACGGACAATTCCTTCAACCTCATGGCTTGGTTTTTCCACTGACATGCACTGTCAACTGTGGGACCATATATAGACAGGTGTGTGCTTTTCCAAATCATGTCCAATCAATTGAATGTACCACAGGTGGACTCTAATCAAGTTGTAGAAACATCAAGGATGATCAATGGAAACATGATGCACCTGAGGTAAATTTCGAGTCTCATAGCAAAGGGTCTGAATACTTATGTAAATGTAATACATTTGCCCCAAAAATGTTTTGCTTTTTTATTATGGGGTGTTGTGTGTAGATTGCTGAGGATTTAAAAAAAAATCAATTTTACAATACGGCTGTAACTTAACAAACTGGGGAAACAGTCAAAAGTTTGGACACACTTACTCACTTACCACGTTTTTTCTTTATTTTTTACTATTTTCTACATTGTAGAATAATAGTGAAGACATCAAAACTATGAAATGACACATGGAATCACATAGTAACCAAAAAATATATTTGAGATTTGAGATTCTTCAAAGTAGCCACCCTTTGCCTTGATGACAGCTTTGCACACTTTTGGCATTCTCTCAACCAGCTTCTTGAGGTAGTCACCTGGAATGCATTTCAATTAACAGGTGTGCCTTGTTAAAAGTTAATTTGTGGAATTTCTTTCCTTCTTAATGCGTTTGAGCCAATCAGTTGTGTTGTAACAAGGTAGTGTCACAGTTTCTGTTTTATTTGATAGTTTTTTCCTTAGGTTACCACTGGAGGGCATCCTTACCCTGTTTTCTAGTTTCCAGGTTACCCTGATTATTTCTTATTGGATTCACCTGTGTTTAATTACCTTCTCTGTTCACCTGGTTGCCTTGTTATTTAGGTTCCTCAGTTGGCCTGTATCCTTGCTTAGGTCTCACGTTTTATTTCGTGTGGTTGCCTTGTTTCTGTTTAGACTCTAAGTAAAAGTTCTGGATTTACCCTTACCTCTGCTTGCTGTGTTTCTCTGCGCCTGGGTTCGAGTTCGTACTAGAATTATTGTAACAGGTAGAGGTAGTGTACAGAAGACTGCCCTATTTGGTAAAAGACCAAGTCCATATTATGGCAATAACAGCTCAAATAAGCAAAGAGAAATGACAGTCCATCATTACTTTGCGCTGTCATTGTGTATTTGTTACTTTAAGACTTTAAGTCAATAAGGAACATTTCAAGAACTTTGAAAGTTTCTTCAAGTGCAGTCGGAAAAACCATCCAGCACTATGATGAAACTGGCTCTCATGAGGACCACCACAGGAACAGAAGACCCAGAGTTACCTCTGATGCAAAGGATACTTTCATTAGAGTTAACTGCACATCAGATTGCAGCCAAAATAAATGCTTCACAGAGTTCAAGTAACAGACACATCTCAACATCAACTGTTCAGAGGAGACTGTGTGAATCAGGCCTTCATGGTCGAATTGCTGCAAAGAAACCACTACTAAAGGACACCAATAATAAGAAGAGACTTGCTTCGGGCCAAAAGAACATGAGCAATGGCATTAGAACGGTGGAAATCTGGTCTGATGAGTCCAAGTTTGAGATTTTTGGTTCCAACCACTGTGTCTTTGTGAGATACAAAGTAGGTGAACGGATGATCTCCGCATGTGTGGTTACAACTGTGAAGCATGGAGGAGGAGGTGTGATGGTGTGGGGGTGCTTTGCTGGTGACACTGTTGTTGATTTATTCAGAATTCGAGGCACACTCAACCAGCATGGCTACCACAGAATTCTGCAGCGATACGCCATCCCATCTGGTTTGCGCTTAGTGGGACTATAATTTGTTTTTCAACAGGACAATGACCCAACACACCTCCAGGCTGTGTAAGGGCTATTTGACCAAGATGGAAAGTGGAGGGCTGCATCAGATGACCTAGCCTCCATAATCACCCTCAATCCATTATTTGCATTCACCCCTTTAGATTTGTGTGTATTAGGTAGTTGTTGGGGAATTGTTAGATTACCTGTTAGATATTACTGCACTATCAGAACCAGAAGCACAAGCATTTTGCTACACTTGCATTAACAACTGCTAACCATGTGTATGTGACCAATAACATTTGATTTGATTTGAATTGAGATGGTTTGGGATAAGTTGGACCGCAGAGTGAAGGAAAAGCAGCCAACAAGTGCTAAGCATACGTGGGAACTCCTTCAAGACTGTAGGAAAATAATTCCAGGTGAAGCTGGTTGAGAGAATGCGAGAGAATATGCACATTTGTGGCCTGCTGGAGGTCATTTTGCAGGGCTCTGGCAGTGCTCCTCCTTGCACAAAGGCGGAGGTAGCGGTCCTGCTGCTGGGTTGTTGCACTCCTACGGCCTCCTCCACGTCTCCTGATGTACTGGCCTGTCTCCTGGTAGCGCCTCCATGCTCTGAACACTACGCTGACAGACCCAGCAAACCTTCTTGCCACAGCTCGCATTGATGTGCCATCCTGGATGAGCTGCACTACCTGATCCACTTGTGTGGGTTGTAGACTCCGTCTCATGCTACCACTAGAGTGAAAGCACCGCCAGCATTCAAAAGTGACCAAAACATCAGTCAGGAAGCATAGGAACTGAGAAGTGGTCTGTGGTCACCACCTGCAGAACCACTCCTTTATTGGGGGTGTCTTGCTAATTGCCTATAATTTCCACCTTTTGTCTATTCCATTTGCACAACAGCATGTGAAATTTATTGTCAATCAGTGTTGCTTCCTAAGTGGACAGTTTGATTTCACAGAAGTGTGATTGACTTGGAGTTACATTGTGTTGTTTAAGTGTTCCCTTTATTTTTTTGAGCAGTGTATATTACTAGAATGGTTTACATTGGACTGACATGCATTGACAATGTTTCACAATGTTCTCATTGACAAGGCTTAAAACTAGTGAGGAGTGGTGAGAGGGCGGGAGGGAATAACAGAGGGAGGGAGTGAGAGATGGATGGAGGGGTAAAGAGAGGAAGAGAGTCAGGGAGGGAAGGATAGAGGGAGGGAGTGAGAGATGGATGGAGGGGTAAAGAGAGGAAGAGAGAGTCATGGAGGGAAGGATAGAGGGGGGAAAAGCTGGAGGGATGGGTAGAAAATAGATGAAGGGAGAGAGATGTAAGGAAGGAGAAAAAGGGAGGGAGGAATGAGAGAGATGTATGGGTGGAGGGAGAAATAGAGGGGTGGACGGAGGGAGGGGGGAGTTTGTAACAGTAGCTATACAGGAGGGCTGGCTGTGTCTTTGTGTCTTTGTGGTTTAATTTCCTCTATGAAGTTGTTTGAAAAGCCTCTCTTTGAGACCGCCGACTCCAAGCTGCCAGCATGCCCGGGGTGCCAGCCAATGCCATTGTGTGTGTGTGTGTGTGTGTGTGTGTGTGTGTGTGTGTGTGTGTGTGTGTGTGTGTGTGTGTGTGTGTGTGTGTGTGTGTGTGTGTGTGTGTGTGTGTGTACATGCGTGTGTGAGTCTGTGTGTGTGCATGTGACACAAAGTGATTGTGTGTGTGCAAGCGTGATGTGTGTGTGTATGTGTGTGTGTGCACGCATTTCACTCTTTGTGCTATCATCTTTGACTCCCGATACACATTTTGTCTACTGGAGACTGGAGTGACTAGTTAAGGACCGGCTGGCAAGTGGTAACTATTTAACAGTCTGATGACCTGGAGATAGAAGCTGTTTTTCAGTGTCTTGGCCCCATTTTGATGCACCTCTACTGTCTCCGCCTTCTATATGGTAGCAGGTGAACAGGCCGTGGCTCGGGTGGCTGTTCACTGTTCCTAGCTCCTAACCCCCCCCCCCCCCCCCACACACACACACACACACACACACACACACACACACAAAGATGATAGTCTGCACAGATGAAAGCCCCTTAGCTTTGGATCAGTTTTATCTTCTATCAAAACAATATATTGGAAATGAAGATGCTCCAGTGAAATTAAGTTCTGGTTGTTATGCTTTACAGTCCGGAGTGTTTGATCTCAATGTGTGTGTGTGTGTGTGTGTGTGTGTGTGTGTGTGTGTGTGTGTGTGTGTGTGTGTGTGTGTGTGTGTGGTTCACTAGCAAAGACAATGAAACAGGGATTTAATTGATTTACTGCTGAAGCATGAGGTGGTTTTGTGGGTGGGGGACAGACCTGGGTCAAATACATGTTAAATACTTTCAAATACTTGAGCTAATGCGCTTGATTTAGTTTGCCCGGTACAATGGAACCACAGGAATGTCCCCAACGTGCAAATTCCAAACTAAATCAAGCGCATCTCAGAGACAAGTATTGTATTTATTACGTGGGTTATTTGACCAAGGTCTTGTGGGGTATATCATTCTTTGACATGACCCATTATACATTCACGATAACACATCATCGGGTTAGGGACAGGAATGTTTCTGGGTCAGAGCTCCCTATGTTTCATCACGATTTAGAAACCAATGATGAGACTCACTGGTCTAGTACCAGGGTTAGGCAGGCTGATCTGTTCAAACAGGCCCAGTCAGGGCAGCCTAACCCTGCGGTGAGAGGGTTGGAACTGGGGCTAGAACTGGACTTGAGCTCATCATTTCCATAGAATCAAATACATAATGATATCACTTTTTTATGACTATTTTATTTGGCTCGTCTCTTCATTGGTTAGACATTGGGGCTTCTCTTCTCTTCATTGGTTAGACATTGGGGTTTCTCTTCATTGGTTAGACATTGGGGCTTCTCGTCTCTTCATTGGTTAGACAGTGAGGCTTCTCTTCTCTTCATTTGTTAGACATTGGGGCTTCTCTTCTCTTCATTGGTTAGACATTGGGGCTTCTCTTCATTGGTTAGACATTGGGGCTTCTCTTCTCTTCATTGGTTAGACATTGGGGCTTCTCTTCTCTTCATTGGTTAGACATTGGGGCTTCTCGTCTCTTCATTCGTTAGACATTGGGGCTTCTCTTCTCTTCATTGGTTAGACATTGGGGCTTCTCTTCTCTTCATTGGTTAGACATTGGGGCTTCTCGTCTCTTCATTGGTTAGACATTGGGGCTTCTCTTCTCTTCATTGGTTAGACATTGGGGTTTCTCTTCTCTTCATTGGTTAGACATTGGGGCTTCTCTTCATTGGTTAGACATTGGGGCTTCTCTTCTCTTCATTGGTTAGACATTGGGCCTTCTCTTCACTTCATTGGTTAGACATTGGGGCTTCTCTTCTCTTCATTGGTTAGACATTGGGGCTTCTCGTCTCTTCATTGGTTAGACATTGGGCCTTCTCTTCTCTTCATTGGTTAGACATTGGGGCTTCTCTTCTCTTCATTGGTTAGACATTGGGGCTTCTCTTCTCTTCATTGGGTAGACAGTGGGGCTTCTCGTCTCTTCATTGGTTAGACATTGGGGCTTCTCTTCTCTTCATTGGTTAGACATTGGGGCTTCTCTTCTCTTCATTGGTTAGACATTGGGGTTTCTCTTCATTGGTTAGACATTGGGGCTTCTCTTCTCTTCATTGGTTAGACATTGAGGCTTCTCTTCTCTTCATTGGTTAGACATTGGGGCTTCTCTTCTCTTCATTGGTTAGACAGTGGGGCTTCTCGTCTCTTCATTCGTTAGACATTGGGGCTTCTCTTCTCTTCATTGGTTAGACATTGGGGCTTCTCTTCTCTTCATTGGTTAGACATTGGGGTTTCTCTTCATTGGTTAGACATTGGGGCTTCTCGTCTCTTCATTGGTTAGACAGTGAGGCTTCTCTTCTCTTCATTCGTTAGAAATTGGGCCTTCTCTTCATTGGTTAGACATTGGGGTTTCTCTTCATTGGTTAGACATTGGGGCTTCTCTTCTCTTCATTGGTTAGACATTGGGGTTTCTCTTCATTGGTTAGACATTGGGGCTTCTCGTCTCTTCATTCGTTAGACATTGGGGTTTCTCTTCATTGGTTAGACATTGGGGCTTCTCGTCTCTTCATTGGTTAGACAGTGAGGCTTCTCTTCTCTTCATTCGTTAGACATTGGGGCTTCTCTTCTCTTCATTGGTTAGACATTGGGGCTTCTCGTCTCTTCATTGTTTAGACATTGGGGCTTCTCGTCTCTTCATTGGTTAGACATTGGGGCTTCTCTTCTCTTCATTGGTTAGACATTGGAGCTTCTCTTCTCTTCATTGGTTAGACATTGGGGCTTCTCATCTCTTCATTGGTTAGACATTGGGGCCTCTCTTCTCTTCATTGGTTAGACATTGGGGTTTCTCTTCATTGGTTAGACATTGGGGCTTCTCGTCTCTTCATTCGTTAGACATTGGGGCTTCTCTTCTCTTCATTGGTTAGACATTGGGGCTTCTCTTCTCTTCATTGGTTAGACATGGGGGCTTCTCGTCTCTTCATTGGCTAGACATGGGGGCTTCTTGTCTCTTCATTGGTTAGACGTTGGGGCTTCTCGTCTCTTCATTGGT
>NC_074690.1:11207234-11228787 GCF_029448725.1 Salvelinus fontinalis
ATTTGATAAAAATTACAACCAAAAAAACGGAAAAATCACATTTACATAAGTATTCAGACACTTTACTCAGTACTTTGTTGAAGCACTTCGGCAGTGATTACAGCCTCTAGTCTTCTTGGGTATGACATTACAAGCCTGGCACACCTGTATTTGGGGAGTTTCTCTCATTCTTCTCTGCAGAACCTCTCAAGCTCTGTCAGGTTGGATGAGGAGCATCACTGCACAGCTATTTTCAGGTCTCTCCAGAGATGTTCGATCGGGTTCAAGTCTGGGCTCTGGCTGGGCCACTCAAGGACATTCAAAATCTTTTCCTGCATTGTCTTGGCTGTGTGCTTAGGGTCGTTGTCCTGTTGGAAGGTGTACCTTCGCCCCAGTCTGAGGTCTGGAGCAGGCTTTCATCAAGGATCTCTCTGTGCTCCGTTCATCTTTCCCTCGATCCTGTCTAGTCTCCCAGTCCCTGCCACTGAAAGACATCCCCACAGCATGATGCTGCCATCCCCATGCTTCACCGTAGGGATGGTGTCAGGTTTACTCCAGACGTGACGCTTGGCATTCAGGCCAAAGAGTTCAATCTTGGTTTCATCAGACTAGAGAATCTTGTTTCTCATGGTCTGAGAGTCCTTTAGGTGCTTTTTTGGCAAACTCCAAGTGGGCTGGCAGGCTACATTGGAGTCTGGCCACTCTACCATAAAGGCTTGGTTGGTGGAGTGCTGCAGAGATGGTTGTCTTTCTGGAAGGTTCTCCCATATCCACAGAGGAACTCTGGAGTTCTGTCAGAGTGACCATCGGGTTCTTGGTCACTTCCCTGATCAATGCGCTTCTCCCCTGATTCCTCAGTTTGGCCGGGCAGCCAGCTCTAGGAAGATTCTTGCTGGATCCAAATTTCTTCCATTTAAGAATGATGTTCTTGGGGACCTTCAATGCTGCAGAAATGTTTTGGGACCCTTCCCCAGATCTGTGCCTCGACACAATCCTGTCTCGGAGCTCTACGGAAAATTATTTCAACTTCCTGGCTTGGTTTTTGCTCTGACATGCACTGTCAACTGTGGGACCTTATATAGACAGGTGTGTGCCTTTCCAAATCATGTCTAATCAATTGAATTTACCACAGGTAAACGTCTCAAAGATGATCAATGGAAACAGGATGCACCTGAGCTCAATTTTCAGTCTCATAGCAAAGGGTCTGAATACTTATGTAAATAAGGTATTTTATTTGTATTGTTTTTATACATTTTCAAACATTTCTAAAAACTTGTTTTCGCTTTTTCATTGTGGGGTATTGTGTGTAATTTATTGAGGGAAAACATATATTTAATCCATTTTAGAATAAGGCTGTAACGTAACAAATGTGGGATAAGGGAAGGGGTCTGTATACTTTCCGAATGCACTGTCTGTCTTTGTGTGTTTGTAAATGTGTCTGCATGCGTACGTGTGTTTAGAGTGTTTATGCTGTATGTGAGTATAGGTTTCCCTGCACAGCATGTGGTCGTGTCTGTGTGTGTGTGTGTGTGTGTGTGTGTGTGTGTGTGTGTGTGTGTGTTTATGAACATATGGGATGTGGGTGAGTAGAAGGAGGAGGGTGAGAAAGCTATAATGAGAACAAAGGAGGGGTGAGCAGAGGGTGAGGATGTGGTTTTGGGGACTTTGTCATCTTTCCCTACATGGCTTTTCCCATCAGTGTGTGTGGTCTGTCTACTGTTGGCTCATACTCCACTGGTTTGGTGATGCAGCTGGTCCCTTTCACAGTGAGTTGACAGTACAGACCTAGACCACTACGTACTTCCACACCCAGCCACTGGTACACGCAACACGGTGAAATAATGACTGGGTTATATCTATTCACCACCAGAGGGCATCAGTGTTCCAGAATTACACCACGTACTAAACCAGTGTTCCCCAGCTCCAGTTCTCCAGGACCCCCTACAGCACAAATTTTTGTTGTCTCCTCGGACAAACTCAACTGATTTAACTCATTGAGGGCTTGATGATTAGTTGACAAGTTGAATCAGGTGTGCTTGTCCAGGGGCTACAACACAAATGTGTCCTGCTGTGAAACTCTACAGTACGCTAGACTACAGTCTTCTATTTACTGCACAGGTATCACACTCATTCCACGGAGGGCCGAGTTCGCTCCTCTGTTGTACTTGATTGATTAATTAAGGTCACTAATTACTAAGGGACTCCCCACACCTGGTTGTCGAGGGCTTTATTGAAAGGGAAAAATAAACACCTGCAGGCCCTCCATGGAATGATTTTGAAACCCCTGATCTACTGTGTCTTGATGCTGGCTTCATTCTCTCCACTCTAAGAGGAATGCTCTTAAAGCAGGTGTGATAGAAGGATCTATACTCGGGCTGTTTAGTGATGTCACTGTCCTTTAGCCCTGTCGTTACATGTGGTACTCTGCCATCTTTGAGGGACCAAATATGTGGACATGACCTCTACCGCTCTGCTCTCCTCTCCTCTTACAAGAGAGGGATTTATTGCACCATGTTAACGAGCTAGACATATATAGATATATATGTGTATATATGTATACATGTACACAGCTCAAAAAATAAAGGGAACACTTAAACAACACAATGTAACTCCAAGTCAATCACACTTCTGTGAAATAAAACTGTCCACTTAGGAAGCAACACTGATTGACAATAAATGTCACATGCTGTTGTGCAAATGGAATAGACAACAGGTGGAAATTATAGGCAATTAGCAAGACACCCCCAATAAAGGAGTGGTTCTGCAGGTGGTGACCACAGACCACTTCTCAGTTCCTATGCTTCCTGGCTGATGTTTTGGTCACTTTTGAATGCTGGCGGTGCTTTCACTCTAGTGGTAGCATGAGACGGAGTCTACAACCCACACAAGTGGCTCAGGTAGTGCAGCTCATCCATGATGGCACATCAATGCGAGCTGTGGCAAGAAGGTTTGCTGTGTCTGTCAGCGTAGTGTCCAGAGCATGGAGGCGCTACCAGGAGACAGGCCAGTACATCAGGAGACGTGGAGGAGGCGGTAGGAGGGCAACAACCCAGCAGCAGGACCGCTACCTCCGCCTTTGTGCAAGGAGGTGCAGGAGGAGCACTGCCAGAGCCCTGCAAAATGACCTCCAGCAGGCCACAAATGTGCATGTGTCTGCTCAAACGGTCAGAAACAGACTCCATGAGGGTGGTATGAGGGCCCGACGTCCACAGGTGGGGGTTGTGCTTACAGCCCAACACCGTGCAGGACGTTTGGCATTTGCCAGAGAACACCAAGATTGGCAAATTCGCCACTGGCGCCTTGTGCTCTTCACAGATGAAAGCAGGTTCACACTGAGCACGTGACAGACGTGACAGAGTCTGGAGACGCCGTGGAGAACGTTCTGCTGCCTGCAACATCCTCCAGCATGACCGGTTTGGCGGTGGGTCAGTCATGGTGTGGGGTGGCATTTCTTTGGGGGGCCGCACAGCCCTCCATGTGCTCGCCAGAGGTAGCCTGACTGCCATTAGGTACCGGGATGAGATCCTCAGACCCCTTGTGAGACCAAATGCTGGTGCGGTTGGCCCTGGGTTCCTCCTAATGCAAGACAATGCTAGACCTCATGGGGCTGGAGTGTGTCAGCAGTTCCTGCAAGAGGAAGGCATTGATGCTATGGACTGGCCCCCCCGTTCCCCAGACCTGAATCCAATTGAGCACATCTGGGACATCATGTCTCGCTCCATCCACCAACGCCACGTTGCACCACAGATTGTCCAGGAGTTGGCGGATGCTTTAGTCCAGGTCTGGGAGGAGAACCCTCAGGAGACCATCCGCCACCTCATCAGGAGCATGCCCAGGCGTTGTAGGGAGGTCATACAGGCACTTGGAGGCCACACACACTACTGAGCCACATTTTGACTTGTTTTAAGGACATTACATCAAAGTTGGATCAGCCTGTAGTGTGGTTTTCCACTTTAATTTTGAGTGTGACTCCAAATCCAGACCTCCATGGGTTGATAAATTTGATTTCCATTGATAATTTTTGTGTGAATTTGTTGTCAGCACATTCAACTATGTAAAGAAAAAAGTATTTAATAAGAATATTTCATTCAGTCAGATCTAGGATGTGTTTAGTGTTCCCTTTATTTTTTTGAGTAGTGTACATATGTGCAGCCAATTAAGAAGTGACTCTGCTGACACTGCTGTTTGGGACAAGTAAAGTCCTGGCTCATTCTCATACTTCTCAGACAAAAGACAAAAGCACATTATCACAGCATACTACATGTTGTGGAGGGACCTACGGTTTTGTGGGGGAGAATTACTGTGAGGGTCAGTTCTGGTAACTCACTAGTGGTGACTATTCAGCAGTCTGATGGTCTGGGGGTAGAAGCTATTGGGCAGTCTGATGGTCTGGAGGTAGAAGCTATTGGGCAGTCTGATGGTCTGGTGGTAGAAGCTATTGGGCAGCCTGATGGTCTGGTGGTAAAAGCTATTGGGCAGCCTGATGGTCTGGCGGTAGAAGCTATTGGGCAGCCTGATGGTCTGGGGGTAGAAGCTATTGGGCAGCCTGATGGTCTGGTGGTAGAAGCTATTGGGCAGCCTGATGGTCTGGGGGTAGAAGCTATTGGGCAGCCTGATGGTCTGGGGGTAGAAGCTATTGGGCAGCCTGATGGTCTGGGGGTAGAAGCTATTGGGCAGCCTGATGGTCTGGTGGTAGAAGCTATTGGGCAGTCTGATGGTCTGGTGGTAGAAGCTATTGGGCAGCCTGATAGTCTGGTGGTAGAAGCTATTGGGCAGCCTGATGGTCTGGTGGTAGAAGCTATTGGGCAGCCTGATGGTCTGGTGGTAGAAGCTATTGGGCAGCCTGATGGTCTGGTGGTAGAAGCTATTGGGCAGCCTGATGGTCTGGTGGTAGAAGCTATTGGGCAGCCTAATAGTCTGGTGGTAGAAGCTATTGGGCAGCCTGATGGTCTGGTGGTAGAAGCTATTGGGCAGCCTGATGGTCTGGTAGTAGAAGCTATTGGGCAGCCTGATGGTCTGGTGGTAGAAGCTATTGGGCAGCCTAATAGTCTGGTGGTAGAAGCTATTGGGCAGCCTGATGGTCTGGTAGTAGAAGCTATTGGGCAGCCTGATGGTCTGGGGGTAGAATCTTGGAATGGGATGTACACAGCCGAGGCGATAATCCCTGAGAACCCACGTATACCAAGTTGCTGCTAAAAACTCTGGTTCTAAAATAGTGCATTTTACTCATTTCTTGGATTTGATAAATAAGTGTAACCTACTAACACTAGACATTTCAGTGATCCTTCTCTTTTAACAGTGCCGTCAATACTGCTTTCAAAAGTGTGTTTTCCGGCGACTGCATTAAGAATGTTGTAGGCTACAATTACTGGTTATGCATATTTCTTTCCCTTGCAATTTGAATGGAATATTATTTTCTCGCATAGAATGCGAAAGCTGTACAATTGAATAGGTGAACTATTCTACTTTGAGGTTGTCTGATTTTGCTGTTGCTCGTGTTGTTGGCTGTGGAATATTAAATGTGAACAAAAAAAATTAATTCGATAATTCAAATAAAGAAAGGTACTGGGTCTCAGCTCAGCCTGGATCTCATTTGGATCATAGGTACTGGGTCTCGCATCCCGGCGGGACCCGGCCCAATTGAACCCCTGTGTGCGTGAGTGCATCTGTGTGTTCGTTCATTGTCCTGAGCTATAAAAGGATCCTCATTTCTGTCACGCCACCCCGGCATCTCATCACTCATTATTATGATAGACGAGGGGTGTTAGGCGAACCTGGGGCAACACACACACACATGGACACACACAAACACACTGACCACTCATTCCTCCCCAGGGGACCTTGTATGAGACCACACATGGCAATGACTCAGATAGTTCACTTCTAACCCTCTATCTGTAGAACAAGAAATAGGCCCTGCAGCCACTAATCACTGAATTTGAGTTTTATGCACAGTAAAGGCATTAGAGCATAGAAATATAAACTATAATTAGAATGCTTGATTATAGTAATTCTATATCTATGGCATTAGGGTCCCTGGTTAACATCCTACAGACTCATAATCTCACAGCATAGTGGCTTTTGAAAGAGACCATCATTCTAGCCTTTCACTGTGTATGTCTCCAGTAGGAGATTGTATTACCCTGTTATAACCACAGGGAGGCATGTGGGAGCAGACCATCTCCTATACCCCACGGTGGGACCAATCTTACGTTACAAGCACGCACATTCGCACACACACACACTTCTTACCCTACAAACCTGGTCATTAGCCTGAAGTGGTTGTGAAATGAAACATATCCAGTGTAGCTCCCTTTGTGTTGAGAGAGAAAGAGAGAGAGAGAGAGAGAGAGAGAGAGAGAGAGAGAGAGAGAGAGAGAGAGAGAGAGAGAGAGAGAAGCCCATAGAGGGGGTGTTAATTGGCATTAATGATGAGAGCTGAGCTATAGCAGACACATCTAGCTTGCAGAGAAAGAGGGAGGGAGGGAAAAATAGAGGTATATAATAGGACTAATTACAGGTTATCAAACTTGATATAGCAGCAAGGTAATTACAGCGTCAGAAAAGGGTGTGTGTGTTTGCATAATTATGCATAATTATTTGTGATTAAACAGTCATTCATCCGTCTGTCTGTTTGTCTGTATGTATTTTTGTATTTATTTATTGTCTGGTTCTTTTCTCTTCATCTCTCTCGCTCTCTCTCGCTCTCTCTACATCTCTCTCTCTAATTCTTCATCTCTCTCTCTCGCTCTCTCTTTATCTCTCCCTCTATCTTCCCTCATCACACAGCTGTTAGGCACATGGGGCAAATTCTAGTATCACCAGTAGCCCCAGTAATTCCTCCCTGTCCCAGGAGCCTTTGGGGCATGTAGACTTGGCATGCCATCCTTCTTCTACCCATGGGTCCACACCCTTCATCACTCTTCACGCCCCACCGTCTCACCCCGTCTTCCTTTCATCTCATACCGTCTCCACCCTGTTTCCTAGTACTGCCTTCCTTGGACTCTCCTCATCTCTCCCTGTCTTTCCTCGTCTCCTCCCATTTAGCTCAACCCTACCCCTCCCTGCTTAAATTGGGGATATCCATTAGGCTTTAGGAAGCAAAAAGCTATGGGAGAGCTGCAATAAATTGTGCTGGGAAATGTCGAATCTGGTTCAACAATTGTCTCACATAACTACCCCTCTGTGCTTCCTCATTGGTCTATTGTGGATATCCAATTAGCCTTCTAGAGAAATTTATCAGTTGCTGTTTAAATATCTCCCTCTCTTTCCCTCTCGCTCTTCCCCTCTCTCCATTTCCCTCCCTTCTCTCTCTCTCTCTCTGAGTTCATGCAAACGGTTGTGTTTTGCTCCCAGGATCTGAGGGTTGAGTAATGGCCATGCCCCTGTCTTGTGATGTACTATGCTGGCTTCTTGCCCAAAGTAAAGTTGCCAATGTTCCTCTCCTGTACTCTTTAGTACTCCTGTGGGGTAGAAGTCAAGACAGTCTGCCCGGTGACTGATGAGTCAGACATAGAGACAGCCCGGGACACAGCAGACATGTCATGTTATCACCCCAAACAAGAACAGACTGACTGAACAGAATGACGCTCCTAATACTATAATCCTCAGGAGAATTATGTGATAGCTCCTAATCCTAATGTCAGATATCGTCTGGATGTTACCTAACGTTGTAGGAACGTTCACTGTTTGCTGGGATAGATGTTGCTGGCCTGCTAATGTCACCTCTCTCAGCTGGGAGACAGAATATCTGCTTTGAGTTATTCAAACAATTGTATTTTATTATTCTGTGTTATCACCCATGATCAACTATTTCAGCAGTCTTTGGTGATTTAGAACAGGGACCAACACATTTCATACAGTTTTGTGATCGTTTTGTGTTGCCAGACATCAAAAGTGTATTCACCTTTAGAGGAGTTGTTTAAACGGATGGGGGAGAGGCCAGTTCTAGTTGACTGGAGGGTATAGGTTAAAACCATAGAGCTGGAATGTTTCAGGTCAACCTACCTTCCACCCCCCCACACACACACACACACACACACACACACACACACACACACACACACACACACACACACACACACACACACACACACACACACACACACACACACACACACACACACACACACACACACACACACACACACACACACACACACACACACACACACACACAGTGCCTTCAGAAAGTATTCAGACTCCTTGACTTTTTCCACATTTTGTTATGTTACAGCCTTAACAAATCTGAAAACAGTTTTTTAGAAATGTTTGCAAATTTTTTAATTAAAAAAAATCTGAAATACCTTATTTACATAACTATTCAGACCCTTTGCCATGCGACTCGAAATTGAGCTCAGGTGCATCCTGTTTCCATTGATCATCCTTGATATGTTTCCACAACTTGATTAGAGTCAACCTGTGGTGAATTCAATTGATTGGACCTGATTTGAAAAGGCACACACCTGTCTAGATAAGGTCCCACAGTTGACAGTGCATGTCAGAGCAAAAACCAAGCCATGATGTCAAAGGAATTGTCCATAGAGCTCCGAGACAGGTTTGTGCGAAGGCACAGATCTGGGGAAGGGTACCAAAAAATGTCTGCAGTATTGAAGGTCCCCAAGAACACAATGCATCCATCATTCTTAAATGGAAGAAGTTTGGAACCACCATGACTCTGGCCATGGGCTAGCCGCCCGGCCAAACTGAGCAATCGGGGGAGAAGGGCCTTGGTCAGGGAGGTGACCAAGAACCCGATGGTCACTCTGACAGAGCTCTAGAGTTCCGTTGTGGAGATGGGAGAACCTTCCAGAAGGACAACCATCTCTGCGGCACTCAGGCCTTTATGGTAGAGTGGCCAGACGGAAGCCACTCCTCAGTAAAAAGCACATGACAGCCTGCTTGGTGTTTGCCAAAAGGCACCTAAAGACTCTCAGACCATGAGAAACAAGATTCTCTGGTCTGATGAAACCAAGATTGAACTCTTTGGCCTGAATTCCAAGCTTCACGTCTGGAGGAAACCTGGCACCATCCGTACGGTGAAGCATGGTGGTGCCAGCATCATGCTGTGGGGATGTTTTTCAGCGGCAGGGACTGGGAGACTAGTCAGGATCGAGGGAAAGATGAAGGGAGATGAAAACCTGCTCCAGAGCACTCAGGACCTCCGACTGGGGCGAAGATTCACCGTCCAACAGGACAACGACCCTAAGCACACAGCCAAGACAATGCAGTAGTGGCTTTGGGACAAGTCTCTGAATGTCCTTGAGTGGCCCAACCAGAGCCCAGACTTGAACCTGATCGAACATCGAAAAACAAACCTTCATTTAACTAGGCAAGTCAGTTAAGAACACATTCTTATTTACAGTGACAGCCTACCGAGGAACAGTGGGTTAACTGCCTTTCAGTTAACCCCAGAAATACAGGTGTGCCAGCTTGTGGCGTCATACCTAAGACTCAATGCTGTAATCACTGCCAAAGGTGCTTCATCCAAGTACTGAGTAAAGGGTCTGAATACCTATGTAAATGTGATATTTCCCCCAAAATAAAAAAAGAATTAGCAAACATGTATAAAAAGTGATTTTTGCTACGTCATTAGGGGTTATTGTGTGTAGATTGATATATTAAGGATAGATTGATATATTAGATTGATACAGAATAAGGCTGTAACGTAATTTTTTTTGGAAAAAGTCAAGGGGTCTGAATACATTCCAAAGGCAATGTATATCCCCAAGTACTGTACTATATATTCCTTTGTCCCACAGCTTTTCTCTAACAACACTCCAGCAATTCTATCCTTTTGAAGGTCCTAAGCAAGATTTTGTTGGGGTCCCCCCCACCTTGCAGCAAAACCTTTAGTGGCTCTTGATGGTGTAGAGTAAAATTGAAGTATTATTTCCTGCAATTAAAACAAATTGGTCATTGGCCGGAGATAAAATGTAGCAACTTAAAGCAACTTTCATGCAATTCTATTCATTTTGCCATGGGGCATAGATAATATTTTTGCAGTTTTACAGCAAATTTCCTGCAATCCCATGCATTTTGCCATGGGGTGGAGAGACATTTTTGCACTTTTAAAGCAAATTTCCTGCAATTCTACACATTTTGCCATGACTTATGCCAATGTTAATATGATACACTACATGACAAAAAGTATGTGGACATGTAAAGGTATTCCTCCTCCTCTTCAACCGAAAAGGAGGAGTAGTGATTGAACCAAGGCGCAGCGTTGTGAAATGACATATTTTAATTAAACAAGATGGAAAAAACACGAAACGAAAACACTTGAATAATTAACAAAATAACGTAGACAAACCTGAACATACGAACTTACAATATAACACGAAGAACGCACGAACAGGGAAAATAGACTACACAAAAAGAACGATGAACAAACAAACCGAACAGTCCCGTATGGTGCGACAAACACTGACACAGGAGACAACCACCCACAACGAACACTGTGAAACAACCTACCTAAATATGACTCTCAATTAGAGGAACGCCAAACACCTGCCTCTAATTGAGAGCCATACCAGGCAACCCTTAAACCAACATAGAAACAGACAACATAGAATGTCCACCCAAACTCACGTCCTGACCAACTAACACATACAACAAACTAACAGAAATAGGTCAGGAACGTGACAGGACACCTGCTTGTCGTAAATCTCATTACAAAATCATGGACATTAATATGGAGTTGGTCCCCCCTTTTCTGCTATAACAGCCTCCACTCTTCTGGAATGGCTTTTCACTAGATGTTGGAACATTGCTGCAGGGACCTGAATCCATTCAGCCACAAGAGCATTAGTGAGGTCGGGCACTGATGTTGGGCGATTAGGCCTGGCCCGCAGTCGGCATTCCAATTCATCACAAAGGAGTTTGATGGGGTTTAGGTCAGGACTATAATGTCAATGTATGCTGTAGCGTTAAGATTTCCCTTCACTGGAACTGAAAAACAGCCTCAGACCATTATTCCTCCTCCACCAAACTTTACAGTTGGCACTATGCATTCGGACAGGTAGCGTTCTCCTGGCATATGCCAAACCCAGATTCTTCCATTGGACTGCCAGACTGTGAAGTGTGACTCATCACTCCATAGAAAGCGTTTCCACTGCTCCAGACTCCAATGGCGGCGAGCTTTATACTACTCCAGCCAACGTTTGGCATTGCGCATGGTGATCTTAGGCTTGTCTGCGGCTGCTCATCCATGGAAACCCATTTCACGAAGCTCCCAATGAACAGTTTTTGTGCTGACGTTGCTTCCAGAGGCAGTTTGGAACTCGGTAGTGCGTGTTGCAAACGAGGACAGATCATTTTTATGCGCTTCAGCACTCAGTGCTCCCATTCTGTGAGCTTGTGTGGCCTACCACTTTGCGGCTGAGCTGTTGTTGCTCATAGACGTTTCCACTTCACAATAACAGCACTGATAGTTGACAAGCGTAACTTTAGCAAGGCAGAAATTTGACGGACTGACATTTTGGAAAGGTGGCATCCTATGACGTCACCACATTGAAAGTCACTGAGCTCTTCAGTAAAGCCATTCCACTGCCAACGTTTGTGTATGGAGATTGCATGGCTGTGTGCTCGATTTTATACACCTGTCAGGAATGGGTGTGGCTGAAATAGCCAAATCCACTAATTTGAAGGGGTGTCCACATACTTTTGTATATATAAGGTATCTGAATAAGAATGTGTAACAAAATCAATGGGTGGGAGGGCCCTTGAAGTAGCAGGGCACTGGACACTTGCTCTGGCCCTAAGCGACCACTTAAATCGATTATGCCTGGAGCCAGCCCTGGACTGCAGCTTCTGTCTCTGTGTGGGCTATGTGTTTCACCTGGGGCTAGGCACCTGTGCTGGCTTGGTTCTGTACTGTATATCTTCCCATAGGGAGTATGGGTCCTCTTCCCAGTGAAATAGAACTGGAAGACAGTTTATGGCTATGTGGTTGGTTTGAAATTACACCCCGGTGAATTGGTCTGAATTGTCTCAGCCACACCTAAGAGGTAATAGAATGGGGATGATGGGGTCATGCAAGGGTGACCCTGTCTAGTTGAGTGAGTAGCAACACTAGGCTAGCTAGAGGCTACATGCTAGGCTAGCTATTACCTTGGGTTGGTTTACAGTAAGCTTACGTCATCGTTGGCCATATTTCTTTAAAATACAAATTTTCTGTTAATTTTAGGTTCCATTGTAACAGTCCTGACCTGTTTTATGTTGTTTTTTATGTGTTTATGGTCAGGGCATGTGTTTTGGGTGGGCAGTCTATGTTATCTGTTTCTATGTTGGTTTCGGTTTGCCTGGTATGGCTCTTGATTAGAGGCAGGTGGTTTGCATTTTCCTCTAATCAAGAGTCATATTTAGGTAGGGCATTTTCACTGCTTGTGTGTGGGTGATTGTCTCTTGTGATGTCTTCGTTTGTGTTCGATATATTCACTTTTGGAGCTGTTGGGCTGTTCGTATGTTTCGATGTCCGTTCCTGTTCGTGAGTTTACGTTTGTCTATGTAAGTTTATGTTCAGGTTCCGTTGTACGTCGTTTTGTTATTTTGTAAGTTTTGAAAGTGTTTGTTTTGTTTCGTGTCATCAGTTTTCGTTATTAATAAATAAAGATGGCATATTTCCCGGACTCCGCATTTTGGTCAGAAGATCCTTCTCTCCTCACCTCTTCCGAGGATGAGGAGAGCGACAGCTATGACAGAATCACCCACCAAAATACAGAGACCAAGCGGTATGGGAATGCTCGACGGAGCAATAAGGATTTCTGGACTTGGGAGGAGATATTGGACGGTAGAGGACCTTGGGCTCAACCAGGGGAATATCGCCGTCCAAAGGAGGAGAAGAAGGCAGCCACAGCCCAGGAGCGCTGGTATGAGGAGGCAGCGCGACGACGCGGTTGGGAGCCCGTGAGTAAGACCCAAAAATTTCTTGGGGGGGGGCACACGAGGAGTGTGGCAAAGCCGGGTAGGATACCCGAGCAAACTCCCCGTGCTTACCGTGGAGGTAGAAGGCGTCGTACTGGTAAGACACCGTGTTATGCGGTAAAGCGCACGGTGTCCCCAGTACGCGTGCTTAGCCCAGTGCGGGCTATTCCACCTTGCCGCACTGGGAGGGCTAGGTTGGGCATCGAGCCGGGTGCCATGAAGCCGGCCCAACGTAGCTGGTCTCCAGTACGTCTCCTCGGGCCGGTGTACATGGCACCAGCCTTACAGGTGGTGTCCCCGGTTCGCCTGCATAGCCCAGTGCGGGCTATTCCACCTCGCCGCACTGGCAGGGCTACGGGGTTCATTCAACCTGGTAGGGTTGGGGAGGCTCGGTGCTCAAGAGCACGTGTCCTCCTTCACGGTCCGGTATATCCGGTGCCACCTCCATGTACCAGTCCTCCGGTGGCAGCCCCCCGTACCAGGCTGTCTCTCCGGGTTCTCTCTCCTGCTGTTTCCTCCTCTCCAGCGCAGCCGGTGCCTAGACCACGCACCAGGCTGTCTCTCCTTCTCCTCCCTACAGAGCTATCTGTCTCCCCAGCGCCATCTGAGCCATCCGTCTCCCCAGCGCCATCTGAGCCATCCGTCTCCCCAGCGCCATCTGAGCCATCCGTCTCTCCAGCGCCATCTGAGCCATCCGTCTCCCCAGCGCCGTCTGAGCCATCCGTCTGCCATGAGCCTGCAAAGCCGCCCGTCTGCCATGAGCCTGCAAAGCCGCCCGTCTGCCATGAGCCTACAGAGCCATCCGCCAGACAGGAGCCGCTAGAGCCGTCAGCCAGACAGGAGCCGCTAGAGCCGTCAGCCAGACAGGAGCCGCTAGAGCCGTCAGCCAGACAGGATCTGCCAGAGCCGCCAACCAGACAGGATCTGCCAGAGCCGCCAACCAGACAGGATCTGCCAGAGCCGCCAACCAGACAGGATCTGCCAGAGCCGCCAACCAGACAGGATCTGCCAGAGCCGCCAACCAGACAGGATCTGCCAGAGCCGCCAACCAGACAGGATCTGCCAGAGCCGCCAACCAGACAGGATCTGCCAGAGCCGCCAACCAGACAGGATCTGCCAGAGCCGACAGCGAGCCATGAGCAGCCAGAGCCGTCAGCGAGCCATGAGCAGCCAGAGCCGTCAGCGAGCCATGAGCAGCCAGAGCCGTCAGAGAGCCATGAGCAGCCAGAGCCGTCAGAGCGCCATGAGCGTCGAGAGCCGTCAGCCTGCCATGAGCGTCGAGAGCCGTCAGCCTGCCATGAGCGTCGAGAGCCGTCAGCCTGCCATGAGCGTCGAGAGCCGTCAGCCTGCCATGAGCGTAGAGAGCCGTCAGTCTGCCATGAGCGTCGAGAGCCGTCAGCCTGCATGGACCTGCCAGAGCCGTCCAACCAGGACCTGCCAGAGTCCTTCAGCTGGGATTTGCCCCTTGTCCCGGTGCTGCCCCTTGTCCCGGTGCTGCCCCTTGTCCCGGTGCTGCCCCTTGTCCCGGTGCTGCCCCTTGTCCCGGTGCTGCCCCTTATCCAGGTGCTGCCCCTTGTTCTAGTGCTGCCCCTTGTCCCGGTGCTACCCCTTGTCCCGGTGCTGCCCCTTGTCCCGGTGCTAGCTGTTTATTTAGGGGAGGGTAGTGTTAGGGTGGTCATTAGAGGGGGTAGACAGAAGAGGGGAGTGACTAT
Source organism: Salvelinus fontinalis (assembly GCF_029448725.1). Lineage (NCBI taxonomy): Eukaryota > Metazoa > Chordata > Actinopteri > Salmoniformes > Salmonidae > Salvelinus > Salvelinus fontinalis. The sequence goes on from NC_074690.1 coordinate 11,221,850, forward strand.
GGTGGTATGGGGACAGCGTCCTGAGCCGGAACCACCACCGTGGTCAACTGCCCACCCGGACCCTCCCCTGGACTTTGTGCTTGTGCGCCCGGCGTGCGCATCTTGAGGGGGGGGTACTGTAACAGTCCTGACCTGTTTTATGTTGTTTTTTATGTGTTTATGGTCAGGGCATGTGTTTTGGGTGGGCAGTCTATGTTATCTGTTTCTATGTTGGTTTCGGTTTGCCTGGTATGGCTCTTGATTAGAGGCAGGTGGTTTGCATTTTCCTCTAATCAAGAGTCATATTTAGGTAGGGCATTTTCACTGCTTGTGTGTGGGTGATTGTCTCTTGTGATGTCTTCGTTTGTGTTCGATATATTCACTTTTGGAGCTGTTGGGCTGTTCGTATGTTTCGATGTCCGTTCCTGTTCGTGAGTTTACGTTTGTCTATGTAAGTTTATGTTCAGGTTCCGTTGTACGTCGTTTTGTTATTTTGTAAGTTTTGAAAGTGTTTGTTTTGTTTCGTGTCATCAGTTTTCGTTATTAATAAATAAAGATGGCATATTTCCCGGACTCCGCATTTTGGTCAGAAGATCCTTCTCTCCTCACCTCTTCCGAGGATGAGGAGAGCGACAGCTATGACATCCATATTTAGTGACATCCATCCATCACTCTATCTCTCTGTTCCCTTGTCATCCCTCTTGCCCAGTCATTGCCATAATACACTACTAAAATGGAAGCTAAAGGTGAGAGGAATAACTAGGCAGTTCTTTTGTCCTACCTTTAGAATTCATCCCACTCATTGTATAAAATCACTTGTGAGTTTTATTTGTTGTTGTTTTGTCTCTGTACTCTAGCCTTTGGATTTGAAATGATACAATGACTGAGGTTAAAGTGTGGGTATTTTCATCCATATCGGGTGAACCATTTAGAAGCATGTAGTACGGCACTTTTTGTACATCATCTCTCCATTTTAGGGGAGCAAAAGTATTGGGATTTACTATTAAAGTAGTAAAATGTTTTTGGTCCCATATTCATAGCATGCAATGACTGCATCAAGCTTGTGACTTTACACATTTGTTGGATGCATTTGCAGTTCGTTTTGGTTGTATTTCAGATTATTTTGTGCCTAATAGAAATGAATGGTAAATAATGCATTGTGTCATTTTGGAGTCACTTTTATTGTAAATAAGAAGAGAATATGTTTCTAAACAATTCTATATTAAATATGGATGCTACCATGATTACGGATAATCCTGAATGAGTCGTGAGTAATGATAAGTGATAAAGTTACAGACGCACAAATATCAAATATAATCAAACCCCCCAAAAATGCCAACCTCCGTGTTATTGTACAGTGCATTCAGAAAGTGTTTGGTTACTGGCCTACACACAATACCCCATAATGTCAAAGTGGAATTATGTTTAAAAAAAACAACAACAAATTAATAAAAAATTAAAAGCTGAAATGTCTTGAGTCAATAAGTATTCAACTCCTTTGTTATGGCAAGCCTAAATAAGTTCAGGAGTAAAAATGTGCTTAACAAGTCACAGAAAAAGTTGCATGGACTCACTGTGTGTGCAATAATAGTGTTAAATATGAATTTTGAATGACCACCACATCTCTGTACCCCACACATACAGTTATCTGTAAGGTCCCTCAGTTGAGCAGTGAATTTCAAACACAGATTCAAACACAAAGACCAGGGAGGGCATCTAGTGGTAGATGGGTAAAAATTAAAAAGCAGACATTGATTATCCCTTTGAGCATAATTAAGTTATTCATTACACTTTGGAGGGTGTATCAATAAACCCAGTCACTACAAAGATACAAGCGTCCTTCCTAACTCAGTTGCCGGAGAGGAAGGAAACCGCTCAGGAATTTCACCATGAGGCCAATGGTGACTTTAAAACAGTTACAGAGTTTAATGGCTGTGATAGGTGAAAACTGAGGATGGATCAACAACATTGTAGTTACTCTACAATATTAACCAATTTGACAGAGTGAAAAGAAGGAAGCCTGTACAGAATACAAATATTCTAAAACATGCATCCGTTTGCGACAAGGTACTAAAGTAATACTGCAAAAACAAATGTGGCAAAACAATTATGTTTTTGTCCTGAATACAAAGTGTTATGTTTGGGGCAAATCCAATAAAACACATTACTGTGAGGACAGACACTGGGAGACGAGAAGCAAGTACAGGGAGTGAACATTTAATAAATAACGGACATGAAACAGAACACGGACAGCGTCTGGACAGGGGAAACAAAACTACATTAATGCTGACACGGGGAACTGTCACACCCTGATCTGTTTCACCTGTCCTTGTGCTTGTCTCCACCCCCCTCCAGGTGTTGCCCATCTTTCCCATTATCCCCTGTGTATTTATATTTGTATGTTTTCTGTCTGTTGCCAGTTCGTCTTGTTTGTTCAAGCCTAGCAGCGTTTTGTCTCAGCTCCTGTTTTTCCCCAGTCTTTCTTTTTCTCGTCCGCCTAGTTTTTGACTTTTGCCTGTCCTGACCCTGTACCCGCCCGCGTGACCACTGTTTGTCTCTGAACCTGCATGCCATCCTGTACCTTTGCTCCACCTCTGGATTACCACTTTTGCCTGACCTGACCCTGAGCCTTCCTGCTGTCCTGTACCTTGGCCTCTGCTCTGGATTGTCGACCATTGACCTGTCGTTTGCCTGCCCCTGTGGTTACCATAAATATTGTTACTTCACAGGAATCAGACCCAAGTCTGCACTTGGGTCTTACCTTGCTTCCTGATAGGAACAAACTGAGGAGCAGACAGATATAGAGGGGGAAATCAACAAAGTGAAGGAGTCCAGGTGAGTCCAATGAAGCGCTGATGTGCGTAATGATGGTGACAGGTATTCGTAATGTTGGGTAGCCTGGCGCCCTCGAGAGCCAGGGAGGGGGAGGGGGAGCGAGAGCAGGCGTGACAATTACTGAGTCCCACTCTCCATTTTTTCAAGCATAGTGGTGGCTGCATCATGGTATGGGTATGCTTATAATCGTTATGGACTGGGGATTTTTTCAGGATAAAAAATAATCAGAATGGAGCTAAGCACAGGCAAAATCCTAGTGAAAAACCTGGTTCAGTCTGCTTTATACCAGACACTGGTAGATGAATTCACCGTTTAGCAGGACAATAACCTAAAACACAAGGCCAAATCTACACTGGAGTTGCTTACCAAGAAGAGTGTACATTTTCCTGAGTGGCCGAGTTACAGTTTTGACTTAAATCTATTTGAACATCTATGGCAATATCGAAAATGTCCATCTAGGAATGATCAACATCCAAATTGACAGAGCTTGAAGAATCTTTTAAAGAATAATGGGCAAATGTTGCACAATCCAGGTGTGGAATGCTCATAGAGATTTACCCAGAAAGACAAAGGTACTTCTACAAAGTATTGACTCAGGTGTGTGAATACTTATGTCAATTTGCTATTTCTGAATTTAATTTTCAATAAAATAGCAGCAAAAAATGTTAACATGTTTTCACTTTGTCATTATGGGGTATTATGTTTACATGGGTGAGAGAAAAAAATTGAATCAATTTTGAATTCAGGCTGTAACACAACAATGTGGAATAAGTTAAGGGGTATGAATACATCCCGAAGGCACTGTAATTATGAGAGGTTAGAATGTCTTGGGGGTATGATACAGTATTTGTGCGTCTAACTTTCTCACTCATCATTATTCACAATTCATTCAGGATTATCTGTAATCATGGTAGCATCCACATTAATGTAGAATTGTTTAGAAACATATTCTATTCTTATTTACAATAAAGTGACTCCAAAATGACACAATACATGATTTACCATTTATTTCTATTAGGCACAAAATAATCTGTATCTGTCACGTCTGCTCCTGTTTATTCATCAAATATTCCCTCCCTGTACTTATTTCTCTTCTCCCAGCGTCTGTAGTTACTTAATCACAACCAAAACAAACAGGAAATGCATCCAACAAATTTGTATTCACAAGCTTGATGTATATGAATATGGGACCAAATACTTAACTTTTTACTACTTCAATACACATATACTGTAAGTGAATTTGTCCTGATACTTTTGGTCATCTGAAAAGGGGGGGACTATGCACAAAATGTCCTATAATTTCTAAACGGTTCACCCAATATTGATTAAAATATCCTCAAATTAAAGCAGACAGTCTGCACTTTAACCTCATAGTCATTGTATCATCTCAAATCCAAAGTGCTGGTGTACAGACCCAAAACAACAAATATGTGACTGTCCCCATACTTTTGGAGCTCACTGTAGATTGCTAACCTAGATCACTATTGGAGCATTAAGTTATGTGGTGCCGTGGAAACAGCCCTAATGTTTGTTTGTTTGTTTGTCTGTTCATATAATGATGGATGTGGTGGTCATGCTAGCTGTTGGCTGACTGGAGCGTATCTGATTGGCCGATGGAAACAGATGAAAGCTGAACTCAGCCCACTCTCGGTCAATAGACCATGGTCTAGCTGAACTCTCGGGCCAATAGACCGCGGTCTAGCGGAGATCGGCGCCAGTGGCCACAGCATGCCGGAACTCTTCAAAATGTTAATCCCCCATTTCATCCTGTCTCAAGTTTTTGTTTGTTTCTAGCTGGCGAGCTAGAGTCATTGAGTGGAATTTGTCTTTGCTTGCGCATTGTTGTCAATTGGCCTTCTGCTGCTGCTGCTTCTATCACATAATCTGTACTGTATAGCAGCCCTAGTAGGGGATGTGGTGTGAGATTCTTTGAACCCAACCCCAGTCCAGCCACAACCCAGCTTTGGTATGGCGCTCAATGAACCTCTGAGTTCTGCCAAAGATTTGACCCATGTTAGGATGAAGTGCTAGGATGCTGTGGGTCCATCCCAGCCCTTCTTCGATATGCTTTAGGCCTTTTTGACCCAAACCTAACGCGAGAGAGAGAAAGAGCCTCACCTTGTTCAGGCTCTCCTACTCATGACCACTGGTTCCTGTCTCTCTCTCTCTCTCTCTCTCTCTCTCTCTCTCTCTCTCTCTCTCTCCTCTCTCTCTCTCTCCTCTCTCTCTCTCTCCTCTCTCTCTCTCTCTCCTCTCTCTCACTCTCTCTCTCTCTCTCTCTCTCTCTCTCTCTCTCATCCTCTCTCTCTCCTCTTCTCCATCCTCTCTCTCTCTCTCTTCTCCATCCTCTCTCTCTCTCTCTTCTCCATCCTCTCTCTCTCTCTCTTCTCCATCCTCTCCTCTCTCTCTCTTCTCCATCCTCTCTCTCTCTCTCTCTTCTCCATCCTCTCTCTCTCTCTCTCTTCTCCATCCTCTCTCTCTCTCTCTCTTCTCCATCCTCTCTCTCTCTCTCTCTTCTCCATCCTCTCTCTCTCTCTCTCTTCTCCATCCTCTCTCTCTCTCTCTCTCTCTCCATCCTCTCTCTCTCTCTCTCTCTTCTCCATCCTCTCTCTCTCTCTCTCTCTTCTCCATCCTCTCTCTCTCTCTCTCTCTCTCTCTTCTCCATCCTCTCTCTCTCTCTCTCTCTTCTCCATCCTCTCTCTCTCTCTTCTCTCATCCTCTCTCTCTCTCTCTCTCTCTTCTCCATCCTCTCTCTCTCTCTCTCTCTCTCTTCTCCATCCTCTCTCTCTCTCTCTCTCTCTCTTCTCCATCCTCTCTCTCTCTCTCTCTCTCTTCTCCATCCTCTCTCTCTCTCTCTCTCTCTTCTCCATCCTCTCTCTCTCTCTCTCTCTCTCTCTTCTCCATCCTCTCTCTCTCTCTCTCTCTCTCTCTTCTCCATCCTCTCTCTCTCTCTCTCTCTCTCTCTTCTCCATCCTCTCTCTCTCTCTCTTCTCCATCCTCTCTCTCTCTCTTCTCCATCCTCTCTCTCTCTCTCTCTCTCTCTCCATCCTCTCTCTCTCTCTTCTCCATCCTCTCTCTCTCTCTTCTCCATCCTCTCTCTCTCTCTTCTCCATCCTCTCTCTCTCTCTTCTCCATCCTCTCTCTCTCTCTTCTCCATCCTCTCTCTCTCTCTTCTCCATCCTCTCTCTCTCTCTCTCTCTCTCTCTTCTCCATCCTCTCTCTCTCTCTCTTCTCCATCCTCTCTCTCTCTCTCTCTCTCTTCTCCATCCTCTCTCTCTCTCTTCTCCATCCTCTCTCTCTCTCTTCTCCATCCTCTCTCTCTCTCTTCTCCATCCTCTCTCTCTCTCTTCTCCATCCTCTCTCTCTCTCTTCTCCATCCTCTCTCTCTCTCTTCTCCATCCTCTCTCTCTCTCTTCTCCATCCTCTCTCTCTCTCTTCTCCATCCTCTCTCTCTCTCTTCTCCATCCTCTCTCTCTCTCTTCTCCATCCTCTCTCTCTCTCTTCTCCATCCTCTCTCTCTCTTCTCCATCCGCTCTCTCTCTCTCTCTCTCTCTTCTCTCTCTCTCTCTCTCTCTTCTCCATCCCCTCTCTCTTCTCTCTCTCTCTCTCTCTCTTCTCCATCCCCTCTCTCTCTCTCTCTCTCTCTCTCTCTCTCTCTTCTCCATCCCCTCTCTCTCTCTCTTCTCCATCCCCTCTCTCTCTCTCTCTTCTCCATCCCCTCTCTCTCTCTCTCTCTCTCTCTCTCTCTCTCTTCTCCATCCCCTCTCTCTCTCTCTCTTCTCCATCCCCTCTCTCTCTCTCTCTTCTCCATCCTCTCTCTCTCTTCTCCATCCTCTCTCTCTCTTCTCCATCCTCTCTCTCTCTCTCTCTCTCTCTCTCTCTTCTCCATCCTCTCTCTCTCTCTCTCTTCTCCATCCTCTCTCTCTCTCTCTCTTCTCCATCCTCTCTCTCTCTCTTCTCCATCCTCTCTCTCTCTCTCTCTTCTCCATCCTCTCTCTCTCTCTCTCTTCTCCATCCTCTCTCTCTCTCTCTCTCTCTTCTCCATCCTCTCTCTCTCTCTTCTCCATCCTCTCTCTCTCTCTTCTCTCTCTCTCTCTTCTCCATCCCCTCTCTCTTCTCTCTCT